>NC_091956.1:3852477-3940027 GCF_031021105.1 Erythrolamprus reginae
CATACCTAGGTAAGCCCATGACTGCTCTCGCAGCTGCATTCTGCACGATCTGAAGTTTCCGAACACTTTTCAAAGGTAGCCCCATGTAGAGAGCGTTACAGTAGTCGAACCTCGAGGTGATGAGGGCATGAGTGACTTGAGCTGGTGGTGAGATTTGAACTGCTGACCTACAGATTTACAGTCAGCTTCAGTGGCCTGCAGTACAGCACTCTTCCTGCTGCGCCACCCAGTTGGATGTATTGGTCCCCGGTTTCCATCTTTTTTGACTAGCTAACTACCCGCGGATAAGAACATCCGTTGTTTCCCCCCAAAAACCATTAAAATATCCAGCCATTGCAAATTCGTCTTGGCACTTTTCCAGCTGTATAAAATCCTATAGCAAATGGGATTTTTTAAAATGTGTTTTTATCGATTCTTCACATTTTACATATCATAACCTTTCTTTGAGCAGATCTACAGCATTTATATATGTTATGTTATATTTATACATCATAGAAACACATAGAAGATTGAGGGCAGGAAAAGACCTCCTGGTCCATTTAGTCTGCCCTTATACTATTTCCTGTATTTTATCTTAGGATGGATCTATGTTTATCCCAGGCATGTTTAAATTCAGTTACCGACCAAGTTTGTTCCAAGCATCTACTACTCTTTCATTTTACAGTACTTTCTAATTCTGTATCATCGTCCCTCAATTTTCTCTTTGGTTTTGTATCATTGGTCCATTTATAACACTTGTTCTGTCTGGCCTGGTTAATTAGCAGTAATTAATCCCCAATGAAGACTCAAAAGCAAAGTCACTATGTATATTTGTCTATTTACAAATGTGCTTAAAACAGCAATGAAATCATATGAATGTCAGTCTGACTGCCAAAAATCCACCGTTATCAGCACGGTTAGAAACATAGAAAGATAGAAGATTGACGGCAGAAAAAGACCTCATGGTCCATCTAGTCTGCCCTTATACTATTTCCTGTATTTTATCTTAGGATGGATCTATGTTTATCCCAGGCATGTTTAAATTCAGTTACTGCGGATTTACCTACGACGTCTGCGGGAAGTTTGTTCCAAGCATCTACTACTCCTTAAATAATATTTTCTCACGTTGCTTCGGATCTTTTCCCCAACTAACCTCAGATTGTGTCCCCTTGTTCTTGTGTTCACTTTCCTACACTTACCTCCTGAAACTTATTCAACCCTTTCACATATTTAAATGTTTCTATCATGTCCCCCCTTTTCCTTCTGTCCTCCAGACTGTACAGATTGAGTTCATGAAGTCTTTCCTGATACGTTTTATGCTTAAGACCTTCCACCATTCTTGTAGCCCGTCTTTGGACCCGTTCAGTTTTGTCAATATCTTTTTGTAGGTGAGGTCTCCAGAACTGGACACGGGATTCCAAATGTGGTCTCACCAGCACTCTATACAGCGGGATCACAATCTCCCTCTTCCGCTTGTGATACCTCTAGCTATGCAGCCAAGCATCCTACTTGCTTTCCCTAACGCCTGACCGCACTGTTCCCCATTTGGGGACTGTCAGAAATCACTACCCTAAATCCTTCTCTTCTGAAGTTTTTGTTCATAGCAAACGGTCCAATCATAAGGTAATAAATTCAAGTCATTAATTCTCGGCATGGCCAGGTACTCATAAATGCCTTCAAAAAACCAGGATTTCAAGATTGCAGAAGGATTTCAGAAAGAGACTCTTCGGCTGTCTACTTCTTTCTTCATATAGGAACATTGAACTTATTTATTTATTTATTAGATTTGTATTTATTTATTTATTAGATTTGAAACCTTCTGCACCAAGGTTTCCCATCATCCTCCCTTTTATACTCTCAGTGATGACAAGTTGTACACAGAAGTATTCAATACTTAGACCTAACAATTGCTGGAGATATTCTTGTCTCCCTCACATTCTTCTTGCTCTAGCATCTAATATGGGGTCCACAATATCCCCCTCCTCCATTACCAGCTGGGGGGTTCTGCAGTCTCTGGAGGGTTCCCAGGCCCTAACTCTCACTCTGACCTTCCGATTCCTCTGGTAAACACACTGGCCTATGATACCCATACGGACCCAGTTCATTCTCAAAGTCCGTGATCAAAGGAGCCGGGGTGTGAGCCAACCACAACAACACTTCCCCCATGTTTTGAAATACAGTGGTAACTCTACCTAAGAACAGCTCTACTTACAACCTTTATAGATAAGAACCGGGTGTTCAAGATTTCTTTTGCCTCTTCTCAAGAACCATTTTCTACTTACAACCCGAGCCTCCGAAACTAACCGGAAAAGGTGGGGAGGAGCCTCCATGGGGCCTCTCTAGGAATCTCCTGGGAGGAAACAGGACCGGAAAAGGTGGGGAGGAGCCTCCATGGGGCCTCTCTAGGAATCTCCTGGGAGGAAACAGGACCGGAAAAGGCGGGGAGGAGCCTCCGTGGGGCCTCTCTAGGAATCTCCTGAGAGGAAACAGGGCCAGAAAAGGCGGGGAGGAGCCTCTGTGGGGCCTCTTTAGGAATCTCCTGGGAGGAAACAGGACTGGAAAAGGCGGGGCAGAGCCTCCGTGGGGCCTCTCTAGGAATCTCCTGGAGGAAACAGGACCGGAAGAGGTGGGGAGGAGCCTCCATGGAGCCCTCTCTAGGAATCTCCTGGGAGGAACAGGGCCGGAAAAAGGTGGGGAGGAGCCTCCATAGGAATCTCCTGGGAGAAACAGGGCTGGAAAAGGCGAGGAGGAGCCTCCATGGGCCTCCTGTAGGAATCTCCTGGGAGGAAACGGCTGGAAAAGGCGGGGGAGAAGCCTCCGTCGGGCCTCTAGGAATCTCCTGGGAGGAAACAGGGCCTCCACCATCCCTGCGGTTTCCCCAATCACACACATTTTTTTTTTTAAGATTGATTCCTATGGGAAAAATTGCTTCTTCTTACAAACCTTTCTACTTAAGAACCTGGTCACAGAGTGAATTCAGTTCGTAAGCAGAGGTACCACTGTAGTCTTGAGTCCTTTTGTCCTCTTAAGTTCTCTGCTCAATTTGTCCATTTCTGCGCAATTACATATCTTCTCGATTGCCAAGTTTATCAATTATCAAGAACGCCAGTTCAATACATCTGGAGCGAGCAATGCAGACAGAAGGTCTAGGCTAGCGTTGATGTACCTCAAGGTTTCCAGGGATCGCAATTTCTCGCTTCCCTCCAGGATACCAGCCGTACGACCAGTGTTGAGTTCTTGTCAGTTGCACACCGATAGAAAAAAACGATGCAGAAGACCAAGAGGGATTTTTCGTACATCATGATGTGTTCTTCACCCCTGCTCTCCCCGCGGAATCTGGAAGGATGGGAAAGAATGGAAATATGGAATATTTCTCTCTTTTTTGGGGGGGAAAAATGGTTCCTGTAGTCTGCTATTTCCCCCCCCCCCCTCTGGAAATTCCTTACTCCCACACCATTCCAAGGCTGCTCACCCTAAATTTGGGATACTATACAATTTATTACAAAAATCAAAGGAAGTCCAGTTGGCTCTTCAAAAAGCACCTTTGGGATTCTCCCTTTAATGGTCTGGAGGAAGATTTGGAGGGTAGCAATGGTGTACTGAGACGTCCTTATTTCTTTCTGGTTGTTTCCTTGTACTAGCACTGATAATATTCCCTAGTTGGGTCCTGAAACGTCTGTGAAAAAACGATCAAGCTCAGAGGAATATGAAGGACCCCACAGTCCTCCTCCTCCTTCCTTCTTTCTTTTCCTTTTTCTTTCTTTCCTTCCTTCTTTCTGTATTTTCTGCCTTCCTTCCTTCCCTCCGTTCCTTCTCCCTTCCTTTCTTATCCTTCCTTCCTTCCCCTTCTTCCCTCCCTCCCTTCGTTCCTTCTCCTCCCTTCCTTTCTTTTCCTTCCTTCCCTCCCTTCGTTCCTTCTCCCTTCCTTTCTTATCCTTACTTCCCTCCTTCCTTCCCTCCCTCCCTTCGTTCCTTCTCCCTTTCTTATCCTTCCTTCTTTCCTTCCTTCCTTCCTTCCTTCTCTTTCTTTAGTGTTCCTGACTTCTTTCATTGAACAAAACAGTCTGACATTCTGCAAATTCATTTTTCCAAACAATAAGATACAGGGTTCTTTCTTTCTTTTTCTTTCCTCCTTTCTCTCTTTTATTTCTCCTTCCCTTTCTTTCTTTCTTTCTTCCTTTCCTTCTTTCTTTCCTTCCTTCTTTCTCTCCTTCATTTCTTTCTTTTCTTGTCTCTCTCTCCCTTTTCTTTCCTTCCTTCCTTCCTTCCTCTTCCTCCCTCCCTCCCTTTGCCACACCCTTTGATTGTTTCCCCACAGCTGAGCTGTAAAGAGGAAACTTTAAACAAAATCGAGCAAAGAACGATGCAAGAACCACAGGCACATCGCTTCAAACCCAACCCTGGTTTAACAGCGGACGTCATATACACCCCGCTTGTTTCAATAATCCATGACCCAGTTTGGCAAGGCTGCAAGGGCAGTTCAATTCACGTGTGCAAACCCAGGTTCAGCAGCCACCCACTTCTCACTGATTGGGGGTGTGCAAAAAATCCCTGCCCCTTTGCAATTTAACCTGGCCTGCAATTGCAACTTATTTATTTTTATTTGTTTTGTCAAGTACGTTTTGGTGGTATACAAAGACATAACAATATTTATATACATGATACTAGTAAAAGAGAAACAATAGGACAAGGGACGGAAGGCACGCTGGTGCACTTATATCTGTCCATTTATATCTATATCTGTCCATTCAAACCCAGCTTTTTCGTATCCCTCCCTTAAACCAAGTTGCTGAGAAGATGCAAACTTGTTAAGAGCTTAGCAAAAAAGAAACAGCCCCCTGCTCACCTCCGATGGATTCGTAAGTCCTCCTCTTTCGTCTTGAGATCTGACCGATACTCAAGCGCTACGCTGTGGATACTTATAGCCCTTCCCATTGCACAGGGCAAGTCATTGGTCACCCAATTTGACGTTGGCTGCATCTTAAACTCGGCGAAGGTTTTTTGAGTCTCAGGATGCTTTGCTGAGGTTTTGCAACGCTGGGGCTTGGATTCTCTTGATCTTGCAAAGACTTAATGAAAAAGCCTTATAAAATATTCAGCATCAGTTGGTCTCCGCCGGCAAGTGGCCTAGATTTAAACTCACGAGTTAAGCAAGATTGGCTGCAGGGGAAAATTCTGGGTCCTTATTTTTACCGACCACAGAAGGACGGAAGGCTGAGTTGACCTGGAGCTGCTCAGGATCGAACTCCTGGCAGTCGGCAGAATAAGTGTGCAAGATTGCATACTAATCACTGCACCGCCAGGGAGAAACATGAGAAAGGGAATTAAGTAAGTAAGTAAGTAAGTAAGTAAGTAAGTAAGGAAGGAAGGAAGGAAGGAAGGAAGGAAGGAAGGAAGGAAGGAAGGAAGGAAGGGAAGGAAGGAAGGAAGGAAGGAAGATAGCAATAGCCCTTAGACTTATATACCGCTTCATATTACTTTTAAAGCCCCCTCTAAGCAGTTTACAGAGTCAGCCTCTTATTTTATTTATTTATTTATTTATTGGATTTGTATGCCGCCCCTCTCCGGAGACTCGGGGCGTCTAATAGCAATAATAAGACAGCGTACAATAATAATCCAATAATAAAAGGGCCAAGGGGGAAAGAGTATCTCAATTCCCCCATGCCTGGTGACAGAGGTGGGTTTTAAGTAGCTTACGTAAAGGCAAGGAGGGTGGGGGCAATTCTAATCTCTGGGGGGAGTTGGTTCCAGAGGGCCGGGGCCGCCACAGAGAAGGCTCTTCCCCTGGGTCCCGCCAAATGGCATTGTTTAGTTGATGGGACCCAGAGAAGACCCACTCTGTGGGACCTAACTGGTCGCTGGGATTCGTGCAGCAGAACAATCTGGGTCCTCATTTGACCCACCTCGGAAGGATGGAAAGGATGAGTCCAACCTTGAGCCAGTCAAGATCGAACTGCTGGCAATGGGGCAGAATTAGACTGCAATACTGCATTCTGACTATTTTGCACAGGAGGGAAGGAAGGAAGTCTAAGAAAGACTTGTATACCGCTTCACAGTGCTTTTGCAGTCCTCTCTAAGAAGTTTACAGAGTCATCCTCTTGCCTCCAACAATCCGAATCATTTATTTTATTTATTTGTTTGTCAAGTATGTGTTGGTGGTATACAAAGATATAATATTTATATACATGATACTAGTAAAAGAGAAACATTAGGACAGGGGACGGAAGGCACGCTGGTGCACTTATGCACCCCCCTTACTGACCTCTTAGGAATCGGGAGAGGTCAACAGTGGACAGTCTAAGGGTAAAGTTTTGGGGGTTAGGTGATGATACTACAGAGTCCGGTAGTGAGTTTCATGCATCAACTACTCGGTGACTAAAGTCGTATTTCCTGCAGTCGAGTTTAGAGCGTTTTACTTTAAGTTTGTCTCTCTTGTGTGCTTGTGTGTTGTTGTGGTTGAAGCTGAAGTAGTCGTTGGCAGGAAGGACTTTGTAGCAGATGATTTTATGGGATATGCTTAGGTCGTGTTTTAGACGACATAGTTCTAAGCTTTCTAAACCTAGGATTGTAAGTCTAGTTGTGTAGGGGATTCTGTTGCAAATGGAGGAGTGGAGGGCGCTTCAAGTTTGGAAAAAGTGTTCATGTTTGGAAAAAGTATTCTGCTATACTGGTATTTTATTAAATGATACACATTGTTCAAAAAAAGAAAAATAAAGGGAACCCTTAAAGAACAGAATGTAACTCCAAGTAAATCAAACATCTGTTTAATCAAACTGTCCACTTAGGAAGTGACAATGATTGACAAATCAGTTTCACCTTCTGTTGTGCAAATGAAATATTCAATGAGAATATTTCATTCATTCAGATCTAGGTTGTGTTCTTACAAGTGTCCTCTTTATTTTTTTGAGCAGTATATTACTATGCCAATTGGTTCAGAATACTACTTTTTCCCTTGTTTTCCACCTGTAAAGTCTAGGTGCGTCTTATACTCCGAAAAATACGGTTAGGTCATTAGAGTGAGCTTTTAATGTTTTAACGGTCATCAAAAGAGAGGAGGGGGGAAATGTTTACAAAAAGAGGAAGCATCACCGGTTGGTCACTCCTCCCTAATGGAAACCTTGTAAACCTAATTTTAAGCATGGCCATAGACTAATTTTATCCTGTCCGGTTTCTTCTAAAATTGTGTATTTATTTTTTTAAAAAAATAACAACTCCACAGAAAACAGCAAAGCAAACACAGCTACCCAAACAAATTGTGTGTCAAGAGGTCGGATGTCAAGAAGTGCGTCATTTTCTCCCATCTCGCCACCCATGTCTCATCAGCCGAGGACTTGGATGGAGAGGCTAAACAAACACCAGCCAGACGGAGAAGTGGCCGTTTCGGTTGGGAGCCGTGGCGGCTAGATCTCATTAGGGGAAACATCATTGGTTTTTGTGAAATGTGCGGGTGAAGTTTTTGTTGCACAAAAAAGAAATACAACATTAGAGCCTGATGGCACTGATGGGTGACCTCTGGTGGGTACGGGATGGAGCTGGACATCCATCCTTGGTTTTCTTGACCTCCTGTGGGTCTTCAAGAGCATGGGGCCAGGTGGCATATCTATCATTGGGGCTCTTTGGGAGCATTGGAAGGGGTGACATATCCATCCTGGGTCTTCCTGTCTCTATTAGGGGACTTCAGAGGTATTAGATGGGGTGGTACATCCATCCTTGGTCTTCTTGACCTCTCAGGGGTCTTCAGAAGTATTGGACAAAGTGGTACATCCATCCTTGGTCTTCTTGACCCTTCAGGAGTCTTCAGAGGTATTGGACAATGTGGTGCATCCATCCTTGGTCTTCTTGACCTCTCAGGCATCTTCAGAAATATTGGACAAAGTGGTACATCCATCCTTGGTCTTCTTGACCCTTCAGGAGTCTTCAGAGGTATTGGACAATATGGTGCATCCATCCTTGGTCTTCTTGACCTCTCAGGGGTCTTCAATTCTATTAAAAACACTTGTCTCCTGAACCTTATTTAACTCTTCAACATATTTAAAATTTTTGATCATGTCCCCCCTTTCCCCGTCTGTCCTCCAGACTCTACAGATGGAGTTCATGAAGTCTTTCCTGATTAGTTTTATGCTGAAGACCTTACACCATTTTTGTAGCCCATCTTTGGACCCGTTCAATTTTTGTAGGTGAGCTCTCCAGAACTGGACACAGGATTCCAAATGTTATAACTAAGATGGGATTTGGAACTCATTGTCCTCCTGGTGACTGGCCCAAAGTCACCCAGGTGGCTTTCATGCCTAAGGCAAAACTAGAACTCACCATCACCTGGTGACTGGTCCAAAGTCATCCTACCCTTTTTCACATCTAAGGTGGCACTAGAATTCACACTCGCCTGGTGATTGGCCCTAAGTCACCCAGCCAGCTTTCATGTCCGACGTAGGTGTATTAAGTTATTGGGAAGACTACAATTCATAACCAACTTGGCTCTGTTAATAAATTGGAACTTGGAGAAGGCCAAGATTTGGTCTCCGATTTCTTGGGTGTGAAACGCTGACCCCACTTTTTTGAGACGTGCTTACCACAGAGAAGCCCAATTTGTGGAACGACCTCGTTGCTAGTGGACAACCGCAATGTTTGCTTAACAACGGTGGCCCAGGGATGTTGCAAAACGGGAAGAAACCTCTCCAATGTCTTGCTTAGTGACAGAAAAGTTTGAACCCAATGG
Source organism: Erythrolamprus reginae (assembly GCF_031021105.1). Classification (NCBI taxonomy): domain Eukaryota; kingdom Metazoa; phylum Chordata; class Lepidosauria; order Squamata; family Dipsadidae; genus Erythrolamprus; species Erythrolamprus reginae. Next base: position 3,861,173 of record NC_091956.1, read on the forward strand.
TGGTCGGGACGTCCAGGTAGGATTTTCCCGAACGCCCTCACTCTGCTAAACAAATAATTCCCTCAACACTGTCAAACTATTTACTAAGTCTGCACTTCTATTTCTACTAGTTTTTTCTCATCATTCCTATCACCCATCTCCTCCCATTTATGACTGTATGACTGTAACTTGTTGCTTGTATCCTAAGATTTTTATTAATATTGCTTCTTCATTGCTCATTTGACCCCTATGACAATCTTTAAGTGTTGTACCTGATGATATGTATACAGTGGTACCTCGACATACGAGTTTAATTCGTTCCAGACCCGAGCTCGTAAGTCGATCAACTCGCATCTTGAACGAATGCCTTTAGACTTTGTTTTTCGCGCCGAGATAACCAGAAGCAAGGATTCTTGCGCCACCTAGTGGACGCTCGGCTTGTATCCCGAATTTGAGCTCAGGTGTCGAACAAATTTCGCTCGCGTCGTGGCTCGTAACTTGGAATACTCGTATATGGAGCCGCTCGTATCTAGAGGTACCACTGTATTTTCTTTTATGCACACTGAGAGCATCTGCACCAAAGACAAATTCCTTGTGTGCACAATCACACTTGGCCAATAAAGAATTCTATTCTATTCCATTTATGCGCGTGAGACCTTATTTGCATGGCGGCGGAAAGAAAAGAACCAGCCCAGTTAAAAAATAAAAAGAAAAGCATTTACTTGGTCAACAAAAATAAATACAAGATATTAAGACATTCGGAATGAGGCAGAGAAGAATTACAATTACAGAGAGAAATGGAAGGGAGACACAGTTTGCGCAGACTGCCTTGGCCTAATCCTGGGTTTGGGGAGGGGGGGGGAAACAAGGGACTCGGTTTTGGCACAAGGCTTGACCCCTCTGGTTAAGGCAGCTACGATGCCCCCTCGCACTGCAAGCTCGACGAGAGAACGAAAGCGAGACAAAAGGGGCTTATCTAGTGGAGCTTACCGACACCGCGATCTGTTTATAATGTGTAGCTTTGTGATGGGGGGGAGGCTGTAGAGTAGCCAGGTTTCCACTAAGAAGTTGCTCCAATGAAGGAGAATGTTTGTAGCTGGGGGGTTGAAATGAGGAGCCCGCGGTGCAGGCCGAGCTTGGTTGCCTTTCTGAGCTGACGTTTCGTGACCCAACTAGGTAATATCATCAGTTTTAGCTAGAAGGGAGTAGGGTTTGTGGGGGAGAGGAGGAGGAGGAGGAGGAGGAAGAAAAAGAGGAAGAGAAGGAGGAGGAGGAAGAGGAGAAGGCTAAGGAGGAAGAGAAGGAAGAGGAGAAGGAGGAAGAGGAAGAGTAGAAGGATGAGGAGGAGGAAGAGGAGAAGGAAGAGGAGGATGAGGAAGAGGAGGAGAAGAAGAGGTGGTAGAGGAAGAGGAGGAGGAGGAAGAGAAGGAAGAGGAGGAGGAGGAAGAGGAGGAGGAAGAGGAGGAGGAAGAGGAGGAAGAGGAGGAGGAAGAGGAAGAGAAGGATGAGGAGGAGGAAGAGAAGGCTAAGGAGGAGGAAGAGGAGAAGGAAGAGGAGGAGGAGGAAGAGGAGGAGAAGAAGAGGTGGTAGAGGAAGAGGAGGAGGAGGAAGAGAAGGAAGAGGGGGAGGAAGAGGAGGAGGAAGAGGAGGAGGAGGAAGAGGAGGTGGAGGAAGAGGAGGAAGCTGAATGTGGGCTCCTTGGTGCTGTCTAAACTTGGCTGCATTCTTGCAGACGTTTCGTGACCCAACTAGGTAACATCATCAGGGCTAGAAAGGAGCGACGGTTCCTCCCTTGGTAGTTCCTTGATAGGGTTAATGGCACTTGGCAGGTGCAACTACCAATTCAGACCAACAGTAAAAAACAAAAACAGCTCAATCAACAAACTACCAAGAAGAAAACAACGCTCCCATTGACACTGATGGAGCAAAGCCACGTCTATATATAAACTAACAGCAAATCACATTCCTCACCAGCACTGATGATGTTACCTAGTCGGGTCAAGAAATGCCGTTTTTCCGAACTTCCGGTTTTCCCGTCGGGTGTTTTTTTCACACTCCGAGGCCTGCGGGTGTTCAAATGAAGGTATGTATTTCGGATCGGGGGGGGGGGGCAGAAGGGCCATTTCAAAGCATCTAATTACCTTGGGTTTTTTTTTTTGGCAGGGGTAATGGTGGGTTTTTGGCTTAGATTATATCTGGAGGACTTTGCCTCGCCTCTTTGGACAGATTTCTGCAGTTTGGGGCTGGTTTGTTTTACAAAACATTCCTATTATTTCACTTTCAAAGTCTTTTTTTTAATTTCCCCTTTTTTGTTGTGTTATTTTTTCAGTGATTTGTTTTTAAAAAAAACAAGCGTACCCTTGTAAACGCAGAATGCTGCTTTCCCAAAGCAACAAACAGGGGAAATTAGAAGACCAGGAATATTAACTTGGGTGGGGTTAAAAAAAATCCTGTGCTTTCCTTCCATACCCCCCTTCATTTTTCCAATCCAACAGGCACTCTTGCTTGCTTTTCAATTTTTTAGTGAAAACAAATCCATTTTTTTAAACAGCATAGAAACATAGAAGTCTGACGGCAGAAAAAGACCTCATGGTCCATCTAGTCTGCCCTTATACTATTTTCTGTATTTTATCTTAGGATGGATCTATGTTTATCCCAGGCACGTTTAAATTCAGTTCCTGTGGATTTATTTACCACCTCTGCTGGAAATTTGTTCCAAGCATCTACTACTCTTTCAGTAAAATAATATTTTCTCATGTTGCTTTGGATCTTTCCTCCAACTAACTTCAGATTGTGTCCCCTTGTTCTTGTGTTCACTTTCCTATTAAAAACACTTCCCTCCTGAACCTTATTTAACCCTTTAACCTATTTAAATGTTTCGATCATGTCCCCCCTTTCCCTTCTGTCTTCCAGACTATACAGATTGAGCGTGAATCACTGGTGCAAAGTTAAGGAGACCACAGCTAAGAGAAGAGGGCCAAAGCAGCTTTTCCCAACGGGAATCCAGGAATTTTAGGAAGCTGCAATCCCACAAGATTTCCAACCATCCCAAAGTCAAGAAGTCATGGTGGCTTAAAAAGGGTTCTCGCTGAAAAAACTCTCTCAAGAGGAATTATTTAGCTAAACTTCTGGAAACCGGGATCTTTCTAATAAAAGAGAGAAAAGGGAAAAAGTAATAATTTCGGTGAAGTTTTAGGGAGCTGCAAATTTGGGAGGGTGTGTGTGTGTGTCTTTCTGCTGACGGTGGGAAGGACGAGAAGATGGAAGTCAACCAGGGTACATCGGTCTTAAAATGGGAGATGGCAGGGTTGTGTGGCCCGTTCACTCCCAGTCCCACTTCCAAGTCGAAAGGCGAAATGAAACCAGCCACACAACACAAACTGGAGTTGTGTTCCCATTCAAGAGGCAGCCAAGTGTGCGAAGCACGTGAATTTCGAAAGGACAAGTTTAGATTGAAGCATTTCAACACCCAGGGAATCAACAGAAAGACCAAGATATCCAAAATGTGCCAGACCTTTGTAGATGATTTTAAAAAAAAATTAAAATAAATTTGGAGCATCGCCTTCTCCATCACAGCTGGGATCCTCAACTCTCCAAAGATGGTTATTCATTTATCTATTTTATATATTTATGTCACTTCTAGCTTTTTTATTCTGCTATTAAAATTTTATTTATTACATTCCTATGCCGCTGATCTCCCTTACAAAGTGACTGAGCAGATTACAAACTATATATATGTATATCATTCCCTCTCTCCCTGCTTATTATAAATTCACATCCTCCAAAGCACCTGAAGGAAGGACAAGAAGGGATGGAAACTAATCAAAGGAGAAGCAACCTGGGACTAAGGAGAAATTTCCTGGCAGTTGGAACAATTTGTCAGTGGAACTACCTGACTCCAGAAGTCGTGGGTGCTCCAATGTTGGAGGTTTTTAATAAGAGATTGGAGAAGCATTTCTCCATAATGGTATATAAGGTTTTCTGCTGAAGCAGGGGGTTGGACTAGAAGACCTCCAAGGTCCCTTCCAGCTCTTTTCTTCTGTTACTATGTTTTATTGATTACATTCTTACGCCCACTGATCTCTCCTTGAAGGTGACGCTGGCATATTACATGTGTATCATCTCCCCTGATTATTATAAATTTATATGTGTGCAAATTTCCAGATATGGGGATTTTAACTGCCAGAATTCTCTATTTTCCTAGGTTTTATAACATCAGTCAGGAATAGTGATGGGCGAACCGAACTCGCACAATTCGGGTCCGTACCGAATTTTGCGGTGTTCGGTATGCCGAACCCGAACCCGAAATTTTTTGAAACTTCGGGCAAAGTTCGAGGGCGTGTTCGGCGTTCGGAGCTTTGACGTCACCGGCAGGTTGCTAAGGACGCCGAGGTGATCACTTCCTGGATTCCATTGAAAACAGGAAATGATCACCTTGGCGTCCTTAGCAACCTGCCGATGACGTCAAAGCTCCGCCCCTGGAATCTCTTCGTGGGAGGGATTTCCCAGCTCCTTCAAAGGGAGGTCTTCACGTAAAAATAAACATTGTTATTTTTACGTGAAAGGGCGCCGCAGCGGCACTGCAAGCAAAGGGCGGTACCCATTTGCTTGCAGTGCCGCTGCGGCGCCATTTCACGTAAAAATAACAATGTTTATTTTTACGTGAAGACCTCCCTTCGAAGGAGCTGGGGAATCCCTCCTATGAAGAGATTCTGGGGGCCGAGTTTTGACGTCACCGGCAGGTTGCTAAGGACGCCAAGGTGACCACTTCCTGGATTCCATGGAATCCAGGAAGTGATCACCTTGGTGTCCTTAGCAACGTGCCGGTGACGTCAAAGCTCCGCCCCCGGAATCTCTTCTTCCCCGTTCCGGTTCGGTTTTGGCCGAATTTTGCGTAAAGTTCATCCGAACTTGCCGAACCCGAACACCGTTGGGTTCGCCCATCACTAGTCAGGAACATTCAGTCTGAATTCCGAAGAGGAAGGAAGGCTCCATGCTTTTAACTACTTATGGTGAAGAGGTTTTGGAAAATAGGAAAACGTCTTTTCTCGTCCACCAAAATCTCTCGCTAAATAATTCTTTTTAAACAAACCAACCTGAAAAAATAAACAAAAGTCCCAAGGGGTTTTTCTCAGGGAACGGAGGAGAAAGAAAAAGCTTTAAAAATAAAAAGTTATCGCTGTGCCCACTCTTTTCAAAGAAAACCGCGGAGAGGATTAATGTCATTTGGTTTTTTAAAAGCTTTACTCCCTTTGAGGAGGAAGGCAAAAAAGAAAGATTTACAAAACAAAAACAGCCTGCATAAACTCTCCAAGAGAGAGGTGTTGTTGTTGTTGTTGTGATGTTTTGTGGGGGTTTTGACAATATTAATCCAAATATCACACTATTTAATTCCCCAATAAAACACTGGGGGAGAAAAAGTGCCTACAATCTTCTTTTATCTAACACTTTTTGTTTTGTTTTGCTACATATAAAATCTCAAGCTAATTAATAGCAATCTTATGGTACCAACCCTTCTAGAACAGTTAAGATTATATACACATTTGAGAGGGGGGTGGAGGGAAGGGGGGGTGATAGGGATATTAACAAACAGAATATTACAAAGTATTAAAGAAGGCAACTCTTTTTTTTCCGTTCTCCTGGCGGGATCGGCTTCACTTGAAGTTGGCGTAATCTGAAAAGGCATCTATATATTCTTGGACTACCTTGTAGCAAAATTCGTACTGTTCCTGGGGGTCAAGACAGAAGAGAAAAACGGGAGATCAGAGACGGAACAAACCAGGGATTTCCCCCCCCACCCCAAAAAAGATCTCCGGACAAAGCGGAAAACTTCCCCAATTTCCTAAGAATTTGGGGAAATTCACCCGCAGAGAAGACGCCTACTTAAGTGGCTACCCCAGAGATGGCGGACCTTTTTCCGTTCGCGTGGCAAAAAGCGCGGTGTATGTATGGCATTGTTATCACTAAACGAACTGTCTTAAGTCGAGGACTCCCCCTACAAAGCCCCCATGGACGGTTGATGCTCACCAGTGTTTGCACCATGTGCGGCCTCTGTAACCTCAAACTCTTCACCGTCTGAAAGACGTCCAGGATTCCTTCCGCCTTGACCCGTTCCAGGACGGTGCCTAATGCGCAGAAAGTCCCCGTCCGTCCAGCTCCGGCGCTGCGGAAAAGACCAAGAGGGGATGAACTTCTCCAGAGACCCAACTTTCAGAAGGCAAGAGCTAGGGAGGTCTACTCCGGTGATGGCGAACCTAGGGGGGCGGAAGTGGCACGCACAGCGCCCCCTGTGGCCACGCGCACCATCGCCAGTTGCTCTTCTGCTTTCTGGTGCGAGATTGGGCTTCTGTGCATGAACCGAAATCTCGCGTGAGGACGCTCTCACGAGATTTCACCCATTTTCAGTGATCTGAAAGAGCCAAAAATCGGCAAAATCTCATGTGCGAAAGCGTTCTCATATGAGTTACTTAGAAACATAGAAGATTGACGGCAGAAAAAGACCTCATGGTCCATCTCGTCTGCCCTTATACTATTTCCTGTATTTTATCTTAGGGTGGATCTATGTTTATCCCAGGCATGTTTAAATTCAGTTACTGTGGATTGACCAACCACGACTGCTGGAAGTTTGTTCCAAGCCTCTACTACTCTTTCAGTGAAATAATATTTTCTCACGTTGCTTCTGATCTTTCCCCCAACTAACTTCAGATTGTGTCCCCTTGTTCTTGGGTTCACTTTCCTATTAAAAACACTTCCCACCTGGACCTTATTTAACCCTTTAACATATTTAAATGTTTCGATCATGTCCCCCCTTTTCCTTCTGTCCTCCAGACTCTACAGATGGAGTTCATGAAGTCTTTCCTCATACGTTTTATGCTTAAGACATGTTTAAAAAAAAAGGTGAGATGGATGGATCTAGGTTTATCCCAGGCATGTTTAAATTCAGTTACTGTGGATTTACCAACCACATCTACTGGACATTTGTTCCAAGCATCTACTGCTCTTTCAGTAAAATAATATTTTTTTCACGTTGCTTTTAATCTTTCCCCCAACTAACTTCAGATTGTGTCCCCTTGTTCTTGTGTTCACTTTCCTATTAAAAACACTTCCCTCCTGGACCTTATTTAACCCTTTGACATATTTAAATGTTTCGATCCTGTCCCCCCTTTTCCTTCTGTCCTCCAGACTATACAGATTGAGTTCATGAAGTCTTTCCTGATACGTTTTATACTTAGGACTTGTTAAAACAAAAAGGTGAGATATAAATAAATAAAATAATTTTGGGAAGGACCAATAGAATCTGTGCTGCTGCTCAAAAACCTCAGGGATGCACGTCGATCATTATTAATAATAATAATAATAATAATAATCATCATCATCATCATCATAATCATCATCATAATCATAATTTATTAGATTTGTATGCCGCCCCTCTCCGCAGACTCGCAAAGTGGGGGTTCCCATAGAAAGCACACACACAAACACACCCGCTTACCTGCAATGCACAGTGATGGGGTGATTGCCGGATTGTTGTTGTTGCTTCTGCACGGCTGCGATGATGTTGATCATGCCTTTGCCGTCGCTGGGGATCCCGACCTCGGGCCACCCATGGAAGTGGAACTGTCGGATTTGCCGGCTTTTGTTTTCCTGGAGGGGGGGGGGAGAAGGAGAGGGAGGCTGAAGAACGCTCGATGTCCAGAAGGACACAGAACGGTGGTTCTCCACCTTTCAAATGCCGCGAGACCCCTTCGTGCAGTTCCTCGTGTGGTGGTGGCCCCCAACCATAAGTCGAGCGCCAATTCTCCCAACGGAGCTTGAAGCTGATTGGCATGCAGGTCAGAGGGACGCCCCCACTGTCAACGCCTGATTGGTCGGATTGTAAAAATACATTCCCAGGTGCTAGAATAGAAGCTTTAGTTCCTAACCCCATGGGAAATTTGTCTTTTCACATGGTCTTAGGGGACCTCTGTGAAAGGATCGAACTGATTGTCGAGCAACGAGGTTGTGACCTCATGAGTGTGGGAATGCTGGGATGCCAAAAACTCAAGGTCGGTCGTAGAAATGAGAAGGAAAATATTACATAAGTGGTGTTATACCCCCGTTCAACTTGCACACTTTCAGCAGAAGGTCAGAGGTAATTGTTGGCATGGCTGTCAAGATTTATTTATTTATTGGATTTGTATGCCGCCCCTCTCCGCAGACTCGGGGCGGCTAACAACAGTGATAAAAAACAGCATGTAACAATCCAATGCTAAACAACTAAAAAAAACCTTATTGTAAAACCAAACATACATACAGACATACCATGCGTAAACTGTAAAGGCCTAGGGGGAAAGAATATCTCAGTTCCCCCATGCCTGACGGCAGAGGTGGGTTTTAAGAAGCTTACGAAAGGCAAGGAGGGTGGGGGCAGTTCTAATCTATGGGGGGGAGTTGGTTCCAAAGGGCCGGGGCCGCCACAGAGAAGGCTCTTCCCCTGGGTCCCACCAAATGACATTGTTTAGTTGACGGGACCCGGAGAAGGCAAACTCTGTGGGACCTATCTGGTCGCTGGGATTCGTGCAGCATTATGCATATGATTTGGGAATGCCCTATAGTGCAGGAATTTTGGCAAAAAGTGCAAGAGGACATAAATAGAATGTTAAATATACAACGGATAAATCACAAAGGAAATGACAGTATTAGTTAAAAGCAATGCGATGGGAGAATTTAGAGAAATAAAACAAGCAGCAATAGAAAGCACTCAGGCAGTAATAATCTTGGGTTGGAAGGATGCAACAAAATGGACAATGCAAAATTGGTATAGGTACATGGTGGACCATGTTCAATTTGAAATGATGGATAAAAGGATAAATTTGGATAATGAAACTGAATTGGGACAACTGATGGGACGGTGGGACAAGGTAAGACGATATATGACAAGTAGACTCCAAGACCAAGCTACAAGAAATAAATTGGAATCACTCTATAATATGCAAATAGACAATTTGCTCTTGGCTTATAGTGGGTTATATAAGAAACACCCCCGATATGGTGGTGGGGTATGTGTGCATGTTGGGGTGGTGAACATTTTTTTGGTACTATGCACTGTTTTATGTTGTGTGTATATTAACCTTGTTAAAAAATCAATAAAAATATACTTTAAAAAAGTAAGCACTAATCACTGTCATAACTTTGGCCATTTAACATGTAACTGTGGTCATTAAGTTGAGGATTACCTGTAATGGGGTACCATCAGCTCTGCATCCTTTATTTTATTTTATTTATTTATTTATTGGATTTTTATGCCGCCCCTCTCCGCAGACTCGGGGCGGCTAACAACAGTAATAAAACAACATATAATAATAATCCAATACTAAAAACAGTTAAAAACCCATTCTTATAAAAACCAAACAGGATAGGTTCAATCCATGACTGGTGGGATTTAGGCCAACCAGTTTCTCAACACGTACCCTATTGTTGGTCACCAGCAGATCCCGCACGGTGTAGCTCTCGCACTCTTCCTCCTTCTTCAGTTCTATGGTGATGTCTCCGTAAGATACGGAGCTGTCTGAAGGCCAATACTGGGCACACTTCTCCTAGCGAGGAAAGATGGGACATGAGAAAGCTCATTGAGAAATGTTCCGACCTTCAAGGCTACGGTACTCACTGTTAATGGCTACTGACTGTTAAGTTAGCTCTGCAATCTCTCTGTATTTATATATTATAGCTAAAATGTGTTTAGGCTTGGTATCTTTGCCGATCCCAGGAAAGCGGCCTTTTGCAATTGACAGATGGAGATGTTGTCAATTCCGATGGTTTTCAAATGTCCGCTGAGATCCTTTGGCCCTGCGCCCAGCGTGCCAAGTACCACTGGGACCACTTTCACTGGCTTATGCCAGTGTCGTTGCAGCTCGATTTTTAGATCTTCGTATTTCACTAATTTCTCTCTCTAGCTGCTTCTCCTCAATTCTGCTGTCTCCTGGGATTGCGATGTCGATGGTCCATACTTTCTTTTTCTCCACGATCACAATGTCTGGTGTGTTATGCTTCAGAATTCGGTCAGTCTGAAGTCTGAAGACCCACAGTAGTTTTGCTTGCTCATTTTCCACCACTTTTTCGGGCTTATGATCCCACCAGTTCTTTGCCACTGGTAGATGGTAGTTCCGGCACAAGTTCCAGTGGATCATCTGTGCCACAGCATCATGTCTATGCTTGTAGTCAGTCTGTTTTGCAGCAGCTGAGTATGTGATCGATTGTTTCATCTGTTTCTTTACAGAGTCTGCACTTTGGATCGTCTGTTGATTTTTCAATTCTGGCTTTGACAGCATTTGTTCTAATGGCCTGTTCTTGTGCCGCCAGTATTAGTCCTTCTGTCTCCTTTTTGAGTGTTCCACTTGTAAGCCATGACCAGGTCTTTTCTTTATCCACTTTGCCTTCAATCTTCTCCAACAACTGCCCATGCAATGCTTTGTTCCGCCAACTGTCCATACGACATTGAGTTACAGTTTTTCTGTACTGGTCCTTAGTTGGCTTCACCTTGAGAAGCTTCCTATTGTTGACCTCCATCAACGCTGACTCTTTGCTCCCCTTCACGTAATCAGCTAATGCATGCTTCTCTTCTTCTACTGTCTGTTGTTGTTGTTGTTATTATTATTATTATTATTTATTAGATTTGTATGCCGCCCCTCTCCGTAGACTCTGGGCGGATCACAACAGTTCTCCACCACCCTGGCTCACCTGGCCCCTCTCTTCCAGCTCGGTCAACATCACGATGGAGCAGGACTTCCACTCCCAGATCATCCTCCAGAAGTCCTCGATGGTGTGCTGGAGGGGCCCTTGGCTGGCGATGTAGGAATCCTTCTGACGGTAACCCTGGGGACGTCAAAACGGGAGTCACATAAAGTAAAGGATAGAAACAGCAAGAGCCCTTTTTAAAATTTCTATTTTATTGGTCAAATATCCCTTTATCGGGACTCGTGCAGTTTCTTGATCATAAATTGCTTTTATTACTCTATTCATGAAAGTTAACACTCACATCAATAAAAGAAGCGTTTACATAATCTGTGTTTTCTTCGCCTCTCTTCACTGGAATGATCACTCGGTTGAACTCGTCTGCGGAGGGGTTAAAAAAAAAAGAGACAAACCATTGGCATGATGTGGCTCGGAAACGATGGGTTGCTTTTCTGGAACGTCAAGCCACGATTCATGGTTTAAACCAATGAAACTGTATTTCCCTCTCCCTTCCATTCCAAATCTTGGGAAGACAACGTACAAAAGCTACTGTAATTTTCAGAGTATAAGACGCAGCTGTCCCCTCCTAAAACAGGGTGGAAATGTCGGTGCGTCTTATACACTGAATAAAGCCATTTTTGGCCTCCCGAAGCCCCACCCCGTTTTTCGCTCTCTTTTTCTTCCCTCCGCCCCCAGGAGCACTCTGTAGGCCTCCCAAACCCTCTGCGACCCCATTTTTGCAAAAGAAAGAAAGAAAGAAAGAAAGAAACAAACAAACAAAGAAGGAAGGAAGGAAAGAAGGAAGGAAAGAAAGATTAAATTTAAATATGTTAAAGGGTTAAATAAGGTCCAGGAGGGAAGTGTTTTTAATAGGAAAGTGAACACAAGAACAAGGTGACACAATCTAAGTTAGTTGGGGGAAAGATCAAAAGCAACACGAGAAAATATTATTTTACTGAAAGAGTAGTAGATGCTTGGAACAAACTTCCAGCAGACGTGGTCGGTAAATCCACAGTCACTGAATTTAAACATGCCTGGGATAAACATAGATCCATCCTAAGATAAAATACAGAAAATAGTATAAGGGCAGACTAGATGGACCATGAGGTCTTTTTCTGCCGTCAGACTTCTATGTTTCGAAAGAAAGAAAGAAAGAGAGAAAGAAAGAAAAGGAAGTAAAGAAAGAAAGAAAGAATAAAGAAAGAAAGACGGGCCCTTTTTTTTGCAAAAACAGAGGCGTTTTTGTCTACCCCTAGACCCCAGGAGCACTCTACAGGCTTCCCAATTTATTTTTCTATTTTTTATTTATCTAATTGGATTTGTATGCCGCCCCTCTCTGAGGACTCGGGGCGGCTCACGGAACATACAGAAACAATAATAAACAATCCAATAAATAAGACATTAAGAAACAATCCTAAAAATTCTACTTTAAAAAACTTCCATTTGACAATCATACTAACCATTCATTCAAACCCCTCTGTGTGCTCCATTTTTTGTAAAAATGTGTGAAAAAAGGCCCATTTTTTGAAAAAACGGGGTGCACCAAGGGTTTGGGAGGCTTGCAGAGTGCTCCTTCGCGCTGGGGAAGGCAAAACCCTTTTCCCCCCTTACTTAACTCTTCGAAATCTTGGTGCATCTTATACATTGGTGTGTCTTATAGTCCAAAAAATATGGTGGATCCTTCCATGGTTTCTCACGTCTTAAAATGTGCATTTCAAGACACACGCACAGGCACACACACACACAAGAAAGGCACGTCATTTCTTACATGGGATTATCTGGAGCACCCGGTTCTTCTTCATGTTGGCCGGCAAGTTGCCCGTTCGCATTTTGTCGTTCTGGATTTTGATGGAGGTGAGCTTCTGCAGCAGAAAGAGAGAAGTGGGGCGTAAGCATCGGGGGGGGGGGGGGGGGCAAAGAGACATGGCCGTTTAAGGGATGGCCCCACACGCAACGTGAAACCAGGTATTTATTATTCTTTTTTTTTTAAAGGTCAGTAGACCTTTTGGAGACCTCAGGTTTCCATGGAAAAAGCAGCTTCTGCTGACCCCTACCTTAAACTCTTCCTCCAACCCGTTGCTGCTGCTCCCCAAAATTTTGTTGTAGATCTTCTGGAGATGGACCTCCAGCGAAGTCACCTCCAATTCGGTGTCTCCGTATAAGTAATGCTCCAAGAGCGCCTGGTAGATGAACACGTACTGCATCTGAAAAGGAAAGACGGGACGCTTGTTGGGAGTTTTATTATTTTATTTGTTTCTCTTTTCATTTTCTTTTTGGCCTAGTCTAAGCCAAGGACTCTTGGCATTCCCGGTCTTCCCAATGGAAGAGAATATTTGGAGCTCAGGACTGGAATTCAATGGAATTTCGCGAGCTCGGTGGCTTTCTTGGAGACGTTTCACTACCCAACTAGGCAACGCCACCAGTGCTAGAAGGAAGTGAGGCTTGTGGAGAGGAAGGGGGGAAGGAGGGAGAAAAGGAGGAGGATGAGGACGACTGTGGGGTCTTTAGTGCTCTCTGACCACACTGTCATGTCATCAGGGTTAGAAAGGATGGGGGTTTGTGGAGAGGAGGAGGAAGAGGAGGGGAGAACTGTGGGATCCTAATTCAACCCCATCTTCATAATCCCAATCCCAGGATTCTTAATCCCAAACCCATAATCCCAATCTCACCCTGTAATCCCAAAATTCACAATCCCCAAATCCCAGGATAATCCCAACCTCAAAATACCAAATCCCAACCCCATCACCTCAATCTCAGGACTCCCAATCCCAGAATAGCTAACGCCAATCCCCATTCACCCCATGCTCCCCACCTCAAGATTCTCAACCCAACCCCTTAATCCCAACCCACCCCCATAATCCTAATCCTAATCCCATCCCCACAATCCCAATCCTATAATCCCAGTCCTGGTATGAGGAGTACAGTAAGAACGAGTGGAAAAGAGCCAAGTCAATGAAAAATTGCGGGGGGGGGGGGGGGGAGGTAGGGGAGAAATCCCATCCAAGACCCCTGACAACGGGATCTTTTGAGGAGAGAAGACTTACATCCGTCTGTACCATCTGGCAGCGCTGGGCCCGGATCCGGCTCACAAACCCAAAAACGTCCACCTTCTTCTCGGCGTGCATCATGTCCAGCATGGCATCGATCACGATGAACGTTCCCGTTCGTCCCACGCCAGCACTAAAAAGACAGGGCGGTGAGGAGAAGGAAAAAAAATAAAATATACAGTGGTACCTCGTCTTACGAACGCCTCATCTAACGAACTTTTCGCGATACGAACCCGGAGTTTAAGATTTTTTTGCCTCTTCTTCGGAACTATTTTCACTTTACGAACCCAAGCCGCCGCCGCTGGGAAACCCCACCTCCGGACTTCCGTTGCCAGCGAAGCGCCCGTTTTGCGCTGCTTGGATTCCCGAGGCTCCCCTGGCTGGGAAACCCCACCTCTGGACTTCCGTGTTTTTGCGCTGCTGGGATTCCCCTGAGGCTCCCCTCGCTGGGAAACCCCACCTCCGGACTTCCGTGTTTTTACGATGCTGCGATTTCCCTGAGGCTCCCCTCGCTGGGATTCCCGTCATTTTTGCCGGCGCTGCTTTGAATCTCAGTGAGGGGGGCCTCAGCCAAATCACAGCATTGCAAAAACACAGGCGCCTCAGGGGAATCCCAGCAGCGCAAGAACGGGCGCTTCGGCTGACAACGGAAGTCCGGAGGTGGGGATTCCCAGCGGCGTAAGGCAAAAGGGATGAGTTTTGGGTTTGCACGCATTATTCGCTTTTCCGTTGATTCCTATGGGAAATATTGTTTCATCTTACGAACTTTTCACCTTACGAACCTCGTCACGGAACGAATGAAGTTCGTAAGACAAGGTACCACTGTATTTAAATTTGGGGTTGTTTTAGATCATAGCTTGCAGCGGGTGGACAGTATAAACCAGGGCCTACCTTGGAAACAGTGAAAGACCGGCCTGCAGTAACTCCGTCAGCCAAAAATGAGCTCACGAGGGCTGTGTCAGATCCTCCCGAACTCCGTTTTCGCTGGCAAATGGTGGCAGGAGGCCGTTGCAGCTGAAAACGGAGCTCGAGAGTCCGTTTCGCTGGCAGAGCACTCAGGCCACCCTGGCGCCCCTCGCATGAGTGACATCCAGCTGGCCACACTCACCCCAATCAAACACAATCCTGATGCGGCCCTCGATGAAATCGAGTCAGATGGCGCTGTTTTAGATCATAGTATAAACAACAAATCCGGCCTCCTGATGGACTTTGCTCGTCGGAAGGTCAGAAAGGTGATTGCGTTACTCCGAGAACGTCGTAAAAAACTGAGTCCGTTGGCCGAGTGGCTGAATTTTGGGGAATGCTGCAAGAGTCATTGTCTGAAAAACGGCCCAGAATCACTTCGTCCGTTGGCAATGTCGCTTCCCGTTAACTTTGCTACTTTTGTCAGTTGACAATGTCGGTTGACGGGGCTGTGTGGGAGGGCCTTTTCTGTGGCGGCTCCGGCTCTCTGCAACCAGCTGCCCCCGGAGGCTCATACCGCCCGCACCCTACTGGCCTTCCGTAAAACCGTAAAACCTGGCTCTGCTAGCAAATTTTTCTTTTTTTTCTATGGGGTTTTAAAACTGTTTTATATGTTATACAGTGCCCAGAGTCCGGAAGGAGTTGGGCGGCCTATAAATTAGATAAATTAAATTAAATTAAATTAGATAAATAAGTCAAGGAAAATGATGGTCTTGAAGGCCTATAAATCAGGTGAACGACTACGGTAACTTCACGAGTGGTGAACTTCAACACCCAGAATTCCTGAGCCAGCCGGGCTGACTCAGGAACTCTGGGTGTTGAAGTCCGCCACTCGAGAAGCTGTTATCAGGCCGAAGCTATCGTTTGATTTGGAGGCTCTGGCCTGCCACGCATTACGCATTAGATTATATTCGTGCTGTGGGAAATTGGGAGGGGTTGCTGCATGAGGGAAGCCGTAAGAAATTCCTTCTAGAGTGTCAAGGTCATCCTTTGTTTGACACCTGCCCGGAAGTTGATGGGAGTAACGAACACATCGGCATGAAGGAGACTGGTCAACATGATGAACGTGTGGGAACAAGGGAATGAACTTTAAAACTGGCACCCTTACATTCAGGTTTCTCACAGATGTGCCAACATGGCTCTGCTAATAAAATTGGAACTTTGAAGAACGCTATGCCTCGGACTCTGATTTAATTTCAGATGCTATTCGAAACCCTGACATTTGTTCACCAGTTAGAAAATGGCGCCCGGCACGACCGGAAGTCGTTCTCTTCCTCTACAAAGGACGCACTGACCTGCAGTGGACCACAATGGCGCCCGCGTACTGGGGGTTGCAGGTCTTCACTTTCTTCAGGAACTTCAGCATCCCGATGGGCGTGAAGGGCACCCCAAAATCTGGCCAGCTGGTGAAGTGGAACTGCGTCACCAGGCGCTGAGGTTTTTTATTGGTCATGTCGCCCACCTGGGTGGAAAGGGGGCGAAGATTAACCAGGGTTTTTATTACTGAGAACATCTGGAAGCCCCCCACCAGATGTTGTGGAGGGCTAGATTGAAAGATTAAAGGAATTCAATTCAATTCAATTTATTAGATTTGTATGCCGCCCCTCTCTGTAGACTCGGGGCAGCTCACAACAATAACACAATATATAGCAAATCTAATAATTAAAAGGAAGGAGGAAGGGAGGGAGGGAGGCGTTCTGTTGGGACAGGTCAACAATCAGAATAAAAAACCCACACAGGCTCAGAAGATGATTATATCAAAAGTATATTGATTAAAACACTTTCAGGCAAAAAATAGTTAAATTCTAAATTAGTTCATTCTGGAAGACTGTCCCTTATACAGTGACAAGGCGTGGCCAATTGTTCCTAAGAGCTAAAGTCGTTTGTAGAAAACAGTAGTAAGTAGTTTTACTCTACAGTTCAAACAAAATGCATTCTGTCTCAATCTTCTCTTTACAGGAATTTTACTTTAGCTATATTCAGTAAAGCTTACTTAGAAGTAGATACTAAACCAATCCAGGTTACAAATAGATACTAAACCAATCCAGGTTTCTAGCAGACACTAAACCAATCCAGGTTTCTCCGGATCACTACCACAGCTCCACTCAGTATTTGAATGACGCTCAAACTGCTTCAACCATCCAACTAACCACCACCACCATCAACAGCAGACAATCATGGTAAAGTTGATTTGCATCTTATAATGTTCTGGCCCAATCAGGTTGCAGTTTACACCCTATGAAACTCAGCATTAACATGCTTACATTCTTTCTTTACCTTATATGGTAACATAATGAAATATCACCTAGGATTGCTAATCCTGATACCAGCAGCATATTATGGGGTAAATAATCCTGGCTCTCAGAAGGCCAGGCACCCCAAACACCAGCGAGCCCTACCTGTTGGATGCAGAACTTCCGCACGGTGTAGTCAACTAGGACTGTGACGTCTTCCACGGAGACTCGGATATTCCCGTACGTCCAGCAACCTTGATCTGGCCAATACTGAGCACATTTACACTGAGGAGAGACCATACAATAGACCGAGATGTAAGGCAGAAGGAAAAGAGGAGACGATTTAGCCATGATCTCTAGGTTAAAGGCCTTTCCAAATTTGGCCGTGGCGTGGCTTGATGGGTAATAGCCTGAGTCCCTCCAGGGAGCGGAATGCCAGGAGAAAAAGAGACCACTCAGCGATCAGGCAATGCAAATTTGGTTGAGGGTGGACAATACATCGAAATAAAAGTGACATTCCCTCTCTCCTAGACCAAATATCTGGCAAGCACCAAAGAGTTTGGCTGTCACCCATTGTTAAAAATGCCAGGATTGCACTAAAGTAGTGATTGTGGCTATTGTATAGACACAAAGGGGGCATAAAAATTTCCCTATAGACACCCTTACTAAAAGGAAAGCTGAACTGGGGACATAAAAATAAATGTTTTGTTTAATTATGTATTATTTATATCCACCTTTTTATTTTATTTTTTTTACAAACAACTCAAGGCAGTGAACATATCAAATACTTCTTCCTTCTCCTAGTTTCCTTCACAGTAACTCGCTGAGAGTGAAGGAATGGCTCAAAATCACCCAGCTGACTGGCATGCCTAAGGTGGGACTAGAATTCACAGTCTCCTGGTGATTGGCCCAAAGTCACCCAGCTGTCTTTTATACCTAAGGCAGGACTAGAACTCCCAGTCTCCTGGTGATGGGCCCAAAGTCACCCAGCTGTCTTTTATATCTAAGGCAGGACTAGAACTCCCAGTCTCCTGGTGACTGGCCCAAAGTCACCTAGCCAGCTTTTGTGGCTAAGGCAAGACTAGAACTCCCAATTTCCTGGTGATGGGCCCAAAGTCACCTAGCTGTCTTTTATATCTAAGGCAGGGCTAGAACTCCCATCTCCTGGTGATTGGCCCAAAGTCACCTAGCCAGCTTTTGTGGCTAAGGCAGGACTAGAACTCCCAATTTCCTGGTGATGGGCCCAAAGTCACCTAGCTGTCTTTTATATCTAAGGCAGGACTAGAACTCCCATCTCCTGGTGATTAGCCCAAAGTCACCTAGCCAGCTTTTGTGGCTAAGGCAGGACTAGAACTCCCAATCTCCTGGTGATGGGCCCAAAGTCACCCAGCTGTCTTTTATATCTAAGGCAGGACTAGAACTCCCATCTCCTGGTGACTGGCCCAAATTCATCTAGACAGCTTTTGTGCTTAAGATGAGACTAGAACTCACCTCCTGATGGTTGGGCCAAAGTCACCCAGCTAGCTTTCATGCCTAAGGCGGGACTAGAACTCCCATCTCCTGGTGATTGCCCAAAGTCACCTAGCTGGCTTTCCTAACCAAGAACCTTACCTCTTTCCTCTCCTTCAGATTGGTCACCATGACAATGGTGGCTGTGTTTTGCTCCCAAATCATTCTCCAGAAGTCGTTCACCGTTTCTTCCTTGGGCCCTGCCGAAAAACCAGAGAAAAAACGGTTGTCAGGGAAGAAACGAGATGAATTTACAAGATAAACAGAATTTTATAAAATTTGGGGACAATGATACAGTTGGTTAGAATGCAAAAACTAAGTAAAACGAATCCCAGCGACCGATTAGGTCCCACAGAGTGGGCCTTCTCCGGGTCCCGTCGACTAAACAATGTCGTTTGGTGGGTCCCAGGGGAAGAGCCTTCTTTGTGGCGGCCCCGACCATCTGGAACCAGCTCCCCCCGAGATTAGAACTGCCCCCACCCTCCTTGCCTTTCGTAAACTCCTTAAAACCCACCTCTGCCATCAGGCATGGGGGAACTGAGATAACGTCCCCAGGCCTATATTGTTTATGTGTGGTGTGTTGTGTGCATGTTTTTTTAAATTATGGGTTTTTAGTTTTAATTATTAGATTTGTATTGTACATTGTTTTTCTATTACTGTTGTGAGCCGCCCTGAGTCTACAGAGAGGGGCGGCATACAAATTTCATAAATAAATAAATAAATTGAGAAACACAAAATACAAAATAGGAGGCGACAGGTAGATCGATTCTAATAGACAATTAAAGATGAGGAAATAAGTAACACAGCAAAATTAAAGAAATATTTTGAGATAGGTAAGTTAAGAAATCAACAGTAACAAGTAACATACGTAGGTCGCCCAGAAAGTAATGCACCACATTTTTTTTCTCAGGCTACAGTAATGGTACGAATGTGAAACTTTAGATATGCATTATTTGAATTGTCAGGAATGCGTGTGTAAATTTTGTGTTTCTTCAGACACACAGCGTAACTGCAGCAGTGTTTCGAAATGGCGCCTGTAAGTGATGTACGTTACAAGCGGCGTGTCGTCATTGAATTTCTCGCTGCGGGGGAAAGAAACTGTTGGGAACATTCACAAACGTTTGTGTGCAGTTTATGGGGAATCTGCGGTCGACAGAAGTACGGTTAGTCGCTGGGCACAGAGGGGGAGGCCATTAGAAGTACAGAAATGGCTTCGGGACCAAAACAAGGAGTGGTACCGACAGGGCATAGAAGCCCTTGTGTCTCGCTGGAGGAAGGCCATAGAAAGGGATGGAGATTACGTGATAAAATAGGGAGTGTAGAAGAAACATCATTCTTTATTGTGTGTAAGTTTCATTGTGTTCAATAAAGGTGATAGATAGATAAAGGTAGGTAGGTAGGAAGGAAGATAGATAGGTAGATAGATAAAGGTAGGTAGATAGATAGATAGGTGATATAGATAAAGGTAGGTAGGTAGGAAGATAGATAGGTAGATAGATAAAGGTAGGTAGATAGATAGATAGGTGATAGATAAAGGTAGGTAGGTAGGTAGGTAAGTAGGTAGATAGATAGATAGATAGATAGATAGATAAAGGTAGGTAGGTAGGTAGGTAGGTAGGTAGGTAGGTAGGTAGGTAGATAGATAGATAGATAGATAGATAGATAGATAGATAGATAGATAGATAGATAGATTGATTTACCTTGTGCAGCAATGAACCTATTCTTCTCCTGATAACCCTGCAAGAAAAGAAGAAAGACAGGAATGGATAAACAAAAAGCAAAGGTTTAATTTCTGGTGTTGTTCAAAGACCAAAAATTTTAGCAACTTCTCCCACAGGTTAATTGTTTACTTTGCAAATATTGCCACTGCATGCAAACTATCTTGTAGCCAGGAAAAATAAAGATTTATCTGTGGACGATCTGGATCTACAGGTTAGGTTAGATGAAGATGACAACGAGAATCGACAGCTACTTTTCATCTTTTCTAAAATACCTGAAATCTCCCAGAATGCAGGCAGTTCTCAGCTTACAACCAGAATGGAACCCAACATTTCCACTGCTTAGGGACACATTGGCCGTGTGAATTTTGACCCGTTTTAAGACCCCTTTTGTTGCCACCACTGTTAAATCCCTGCAGGTGTTAAGTTAGTAACCTAATTATTAAGTGAATCTGGGTTCGCCGTTGCCGTTGCTTGTCAGAAAAACGTGATTATGTGACCCTGGGGACTGTCATAAATCAATGAGTTGCCAAGTCTCTGATTTTGATCGTGCGACCACAGGAGATGCTGCAACGGTCGTTAAGTATGAGAAATGGTCATAAGTCAGATTTCCCCCCCCAGTGCCGTCGTGATATGAACGGTCACTAAATGAGATGTTGTAGAAACATAGAAGACTGACCGCAGAAAAAGACCTCATGGTCCATCTAGTCTGCCCTTATACTATTTCCTGTATTTTATCTTAGGATGGATCTATGTTTATCCCAGGCATGTTTAAATTCAGTTACTGTGGATTTACCAACCACGTCTGCTGGAAGTTTGTTCCAAGGATCTACTACTCTTTCAGTCAAATAATATTTTCTCACGTTGCTTTTGATGTTTCCCCCAACTAACTTCAGATTGTGTCCCCTTGTTCTTGTGTTCACTTTCCTATTAAAAACACTTCCCTCCTGGACCTTATTTAACCCTTTAACATATTTAAATGTTTTGATCATGTCCCCCTTTTCCCTTCTGTCCTCCAGACTGTACAGATGGAGTTCATTAAGTCTTTCCTGATACGTTTTATGCTTAAGACTTTCCACCATTCTTGTAGCCCGTCTTTGGACCCATTCAATTTTGTCATGACTTTGAACGGTCTAAATGAGATGTTGTAAGTCGAGGACCAGCTGAACCTTGGTAATGTTCCTAGCCTTTAGCAGATACTTACGTTAATGAAGGAGGCGTTGATATAATCAGAGTCTGGAACCCCTTCGATGGGTGTCAGGTGAAGCCTGGAATGGTCATCTGGAGGAGAGAAGACGGCCATGAACGGAAAAAGCATCAGGACAATGGAGGCACTTCGGTGAAAGTCAAAGTGAATCTCCAAGAAAGTCCACCTTCAGAAAGTCTCGTTTTCAGTGCAGAGAAAAACTAGAGAAGTCACCGCTCATTATAAACCGAGGTGGGATGCTACCGGTTCGGACCCGTTTGCCTGAACTGGTAGTAAAAAATGCTACAGATTTGGGCAAACCGGTGTATCTGATGATCAGCTGTGCCGCGCAATCTAGATTAGCTAGAAAGCAGGAGTTCATCCCATCCCATCCCTCCCCTCCCCTATTCTATTCTATTCTAAGAGCCGGGGTGGCGCAGCAGGAAGAGTGCTGTACTGCAGGCCACTGAAGCTGACTGTAGATCTGTAGGTGAGCGGTTCAAATCTCAACACCGGCTCAAGGTTGACTCAGCCTTCCATCCTTCCGAGGTGGGTAAAATGAGGACCCAGATTGTGGGGGCAATAGGCTGGCTCTGTTAAAAAGTGCTATTGAGTCTAAGGAGAGGGGCGGCATAAAAATCGAATAGATAGATAGATAGATAGATAGATAGATAGATAGATAGATAGATAGATAGATAGATAGATAGATAGATATCAATAAATATTCTATTCTCTCTAATCATCAATCCATCCATTCATATCTATCGTTCTATCTCTCTGTCTAATCGTCTGTCTGTCCATCCATCTCTACCTATCCATCCACCCACCCACAATGTCTAGAAAGCAATGGGTGGAAACGGTGGAATACCAATACATACAAGGCAAAATGTTGACGTATCTGTTCTTCTCCTTGTTTTCCTCTTTAGAGGCGGCTTCGCAGGTGGCTTGGATTGGGCAAGCTGGAAGCGCCTGGAAGGACAGAGCAAATTGAAATAACTTGGCTATTACATCTCTGCTGACCACAAGAAACATTTAACCCAATCTTCATTAAACTAATCTTCAAAAGAAAAAAAAACTAAGAAAGTCCAGTCGAGTCCAAGAGAAGATTAAAAGGACAAGAACAATCAGTGTTACAAAATATGGGATAAAGTTTATGACTGGCTAAAAAGAATGCCCAACAAAAAACTTAACAATATAATTTAATGGTTAAGTAATAAAATAAATGTGCATATATTTATTGGATTTCTACGCCGCCCCTCTCTGAAGACTTGGGGCGGCTTACAATAAATAGAAACAGTAAATTACAATAAAATTAATCCAATTAAATTAAAATTACATAGCTATCTAAAATTAAAGATTAAAAATCAATCACACACATTTGTACAGCAATCATACAACCATTCTTTGGTCAGGGGCTAAAATCTAATCGGCCAAAGCTTGAAATGTTGAAAAAATCCAAGAACTATGCAAAAACTTCACCAAAGTAGTAAGAAAATATGGAGATACATCCATTCAATCATATATATTATGATTGTATAGCATATGGTAAATATTATTAGAATTTTAAATATAAAGAATTAGAGATAACATAGATAAGGTATATTATAAATGTGAGAAACATAGAAGACTGACGGCAGAAAAAGACCTCATGGTCCATCTAGTCTGCCCTTATACTATTTCCTGTATTTTATCTTACAATGGATCTATGTTTATCCCAGGCATGTTTAAATTCAGTTCCTGTGGATTTATCTACCACGTCTGCTGGAAGTTTGTTCCAAGGATCTACTACTCTTTCAGTAAAATAATATTTTCTCACGTTGCTTCGGATCTTTCCCCCAACTAACCTCAGATTGGGTCCCCTTGTTCTTGTGTTCACTTTCCTATTAAAAACACTTCCCTCCTGAACCTTATTTAACCCTTTGACATATTTAAATGTTTCGATCATGTCCCCCCTTTTCCTTCTGTCCTCCAGACTATACAGATGGAGTTCATTAAGTCTTTCCTGATACGTTTTATGCTTAAGACCTTCCACCATTCTTGTAGCCCGTCTTTGGACCCGTTCAATTTTGTCAATATCTTTTTGTAGGTGAGGTCTCCAGAACTGGACACAGTCTTCCAAATGGTGTCTCACCAGCGCTCTATATAGCGGGATCACAATCTCCCTCTTCCTGCTTGTTATATCTCTAGCTATGCAGCCAAGCATCCTACTTGCTTTCCCTACCGCCCGACCACACTGCTCACCCATTTTGAGACTGCCAGACTGTTATTGCAAGGTTGTAAATAATTAAGTATCTCTACGTATATTCAACTCCAAAAATCAACTTCTGACAAGAAAGGGACTGTATAGAACCCCTGTATATGTTTTGTGTTTGTAATTTTTATTATCTTATCTTAACAAAATCCAATTAAAGAAAGAAAACAAAGAAAGTCCAGTCCCAAAAAAGCAGCTTGACCCGAATGACTGAGAATCTCTGCAGACTAATAACCAACCGGCCACATTTATATTGATTTATATTATTTTATTATTTTGATATCGCTTCTGCGGCAGCAGCCAAATTCACGGTAAACTCTGCTTCCAAAGGCATGGATAGAAAAACCTAGGGGAATGACATTGTATTGCCAAAAAAACCCAGGATGGATGGCAAGTTATGCATGGTTTTAAATAAGTTATAAATTTATAAATAAAATTTTGTGGGAGACTGTGATTTCTAATCCTGCCAAAGGCACGAAAGCCATCTGGCATGAAAGCCAGTTGGGTGATTTTGGGCCAATGAACAGGAGAAGGTGAGTTCTAGTCCCGCCTTCGGCATGAAAGCCAGCTGGCTGACCAATCATCAATTCAACCATGTGATTGATTCTATTATTCTTGCAGTGAAGGAAGGATTTTGGTGAAGGGAGGATGTTGGAGCTAACTTGCTCCACAAGGGGGCAGCAAAGCTTCCCGGTGGCCAACATTCAACTTTAGGATGAGAGCTTGAAAAACACAGGTAATCTTGGTGAGGGGTAGGCAAAGTTGGCTCTTCTATGACATGTGGACTTCAACTCCCAGAATTCCTGAGCTAGCATAACTGGCTCAGGAATTCTAGGAGTTGAAGTCCGCAAGTCATAGAAGAGCCAACTTTGCCTACCCCTGGTCTGGGTGGACTTCAAATCCCAGAATTTAACCTTCAGTTCAGGAAGTTGAAGTCCACCCATCTACAAGCTGCTGTTTTTGAGAAACTATATATGTACTTATGGCCACAATTGAGGGAGGGAGGGTGGGAGGGAGGAGGGAAAGAAGGAAGGAATGAAGGAAGGAAGATGGGAGGAAGGAGGGAGGGAAGAAAGAAGGAAAAGAAATACAGAAGGAAGGAAGTAAAAGAGAAATAGAAGAAAGAAAGAAAGACAGGAGGAAGGAAGGGAGGGAGGAAAGAAGGAAAAGAAATAAAAATAGAAGGAAGGAAGAAAGGAAAAGAAAGAGAAAGAGAAAGAAAGACAGGAGGAAGGGAGGAAAATGGAGGGATTGAAGGAGGGAGAAAGGAAAGAAGGAAGGAAGGAAAAAGAAAGGAAGGAAAGAAGAAAAGGAGGGAAGGAAAGGAGGGGAGGAAGGAAGGAAAAGAAAGAGAAAGAAAGAAATCAACCAACCAACCAACCAACCTACCTACCTACCTACCTATCTATCTATCTATGTAGAAGAAGATCTAACTGGCATAAACTTAATTTCCATCACGATATACTTTTTTTTTCCCTTTTGAAATACAAAACCCTCGCCATTTCAAAACACAGAAAGAATGACCGAGGGGGCTTGGGGGGGAGAGATGTAAAGCGAGGTCAAAGGTCAGCCAAGTACCCACACTGAATTCCTCGCGGAAGAGCTTGTTGTCGTCCGCCATGCGCCGGTTAATGTCCTCCTCCAGTTTATCCACAGGCAGCGGCGGGTATTTCCGGTTGGTGCTGGGAGATCTAGCCAGGAGCGGCATGCTCTGTGGTTCTGCAGGACGGAGAGATGGGGGGCAAAGTGGTTTGGTTGAGGAGGTCGATGTCCCTCCCCATTGAGTAAAGCAAGCTGGTAAAGGGAACGTAAAGGCCTTTGTAGCATCTACAACAGAAGCAGCGACGGGTAAAACGCAGAAAATCCTTTACAAAAAGCCAGTTTGGTCCAGTGGGTTAAGGCGCCAGGATAGAAAGCGGGAGTTGGTGAATTCTAGTCTTGCCTTAGGCATGAAAGGGTGACTTGGGGCCAATCACCAGCCAAACGGGTGATTTTGGTTCAATCACCAGGAGACAGTAAAATCTACTCCTGCCTTAGACATGAAAGCCACCTGGGTGACTTTCTACCAGTCACCAGGAGACGGTGAATTCTAGTTCTGCCTTAGACCTAAAAGCCAGTTGGGTGACTTAGGGCCAATCAACCAGGAGATGGTGAGTTCTAGTCTTGTTTAGGCATGAAAGACGGTTGGTGATTTTGGGCCAATCACCAGGAGACAGTGAATTCTAGTTCTGCCTTAGGCATGAAAGCCAGTTGGGTGACTTAGGGTCAATCAACCAGGAGACGGTGAGTTCTAGTCTTGCTTAGGCATGAAAGACAGCTGGGTGATTTTGGGCCAATCACCAGGAGACAGTGAATTCTAGTTCTGCCTTAGGCCCAAAAGCCAGCTGGGTGACTTAGGGCCAATGAACCAGGAGACGGTGAGTTCTAGTCTTGCTTTAGCATGAAAGAAGGTTGATGATTTTGGGCCAATCACCAGGAGACAGTGAGTTCTAATTCTACCTTAGGCATGAAAGCCAGCTGGGTGACTTAGGGCCAATCAACCAGGAGATGGTGAGTTCTAGTCTTGCTTAGGCTTGAAAGACAGCTGTGCGACTTTGGGCCAATCACCAGGAGACAGTGAATTCTAGTTCTGCCTTAGGCCCAAAAGCCAGCTGGGTGACTTAGGGCCAATGAACCAGGAGACGGTGAGTTCTAGTCTTGCTTTAGCATGAAAGAAGGTTGATGATTTTGGGCCAATCACCAGGAGACAGTAAATTCTAGTTCTGCCTTAGGCCAGTTGGGTGACTTAGGGTCAACCAACCAGGAGACGGTGAGTTCTAGTCTTGCTTAGGCATGAAAGACAGCTGGGCGACTTTGAGCCAATCACCAGGAGACAGTGAATTCTAGTTCTGTCTTAGGCCCAAAAGCCAGTTGGGTGACTTAGGGCCAATCAACCAGGAGATGGTGAGTTCTAGTCTTGTTTAGGCATGAAAGACGGCTGGGTGATTTTGGGCCAATCACCAGGAGACAGTGAATTCTAGTTCTCCCTTAGGCATGAAAGCCAGTTGGGTGACTTAGGGTCAATCAACCAGGAGACGGTGAGTTCTAGTCTTGCTTAGGCATGAAAGACGGCTGGGCGACTTTCTAACAATCACCAGGAGATAATGAATTCTAGTCCTGCTTTAGGCCTAAAAGCCAGTTGTGTGACTTTGGACCAATCACCAGGAGACAGTAAATTCTAATCCCACCTTGGCCATGAAAGTCATCTTTGACTTTAGTCCATTCTTTCTCAGCCCAACCCATCTCACAGGTGGGGAATTTGGGAGGTGTGTTGGATATGCTTGACTTCTTCAGTTATTTGTAAAACCAATGAAGGTGGGATATAAATAAATAAATTTGTTCAATACAGATACCTATTCTTCCGATATTCATTCATTCGGGATGGGTAGCCGAGCAGAATATTAGAATATCATTTTGGGAAAGATCAAATTTAGCTAAAAGTGAGATTTAGGACTCTGAGTTCCCGACACTGGAGGAGAGATAGCAAGACTCACCAACGTCATCGGTCCGGCCATTGGACAAATGAAAGGAGTTGGAGTGGCTCCCGGCCTGTTTGTGTTTTTTGAACCTATGAAGCAAAAACATAATAATAATAATAATAGTAATAATAATCGGGAAATCAGCAAAGCTCATCTCAAAGGGTTTAATTTTCTGCAGGAAAATAATTTTAAAAACATGCACACAACACACCCGGAGAGGGGCGGCATACAAATCTAATAAATAATAATAATAATAATAATAATAATAATAATAATAATAATAATTATTATTATTATTATTATTATTATTATTATTATTATTATTATTATAATAAACAATATAGGCCTGGGGAAGTTATTTCAGTTTCCGCATGCCTGACGGTTTAAGGAGTTTACAAAAGGCAAGGAGGGTGGGGGCAATTCTAATCTCAGGGGGTCGGGGCCGCCATAGAGAAGGCTCTTCCCCTGGGACCCGCCAGACAACATTGTTTAGTCGACGGGACCCGGAGAAGGCCAACTCTGTGGGATCTAATCGGTTGCTGGGATTCGTGCGGCAGAAGGCGGCCCCGGAGTATGTATGTATGTACTGTAGTATGTATGTATGTATGTAGTATGTATGTATGTATGTATGTATGTATGTATGTATGTGTATATATATATATATATATATATACATACATATACATATATATATACATATATACATATATACATATATACATATATACATACATACATACATACATACATACATACATATATATATATATATATATATATGTAGATTGTTCTGAGTTCGGGTTTTGCCCTGTGTAATGTTTTGCATGTCTATGCGACGTTTCGGTGAAATCACATTCACCATCTTCAGGCTGGAGTTCCAATCTTTGTGTTGTTGTAAATGGAATATTCCATTTACAACAACACAAAGATTGGAACTCCAGCCTGAAGATGGTGAATGTGATTTCACTGAAACGTCGCATAGACATGCAAAACATTACACAGGGCAAAACCCGAACTCAGAACAATCTACATACATATACCCGTGAAAATTTACGAAAACAAATTATATATATATATATATATATATATATATATATATATATATATATATATTGAAAACATAAAACCTAAACTAACAGCAATAAAACCATAACAACCCCAAAATCAACCAACTTAATGTGAATTTCATATTTACATTTCTGTCTCTACGATATCCCTTTTTCCTTTAAAGTTTGGATCTTTTTTCATTTTTTCTCCAACTACTGTATATAGTTTTCCCCCATACGGTATAATACACAGAAACAAAATCTCGCCCACATGCAGCAAACCAGTAGCAGCAAACCCCGCCTGCTATTTACTCTTTACTTTTTCTCCGCTTCTGTGGCTCTTTTAAGGCGTAACGCTTTTCAAAAATGTCGTAAAATTATCGGACGTGGAGAAAGCGATATGCGACAGCTACGGTTGGATTCTGCACGCATTCATGTCAGCCGCACGAGGAAACGCATGGCGTTGAGAACAAGCCCACATCAAAAAGAACGGTTCCAACGGGACAGGGAGAAAATAAAATTATACGCCTAAAACAAGGCAACTTTCTGAATATTTATAAGAGCCAGACTCAATAATTTCCTTATAAGCTGCTCTTCAAAGCAAGGCCCGCTCGGTGGAGCGTGACCTCGCATAATTGCGGGTTATCAAAATGCAACGACTGGCGTACCCTGGTTTTAAATATTCACGAACACATGAATTTGCACCACTATGAAATGGCACAGTTTCCAGCTCCAATAGTTATTCTTAAAAAAAAAAAAATGGCAGGGCAGTGATGGGCTCCTACAGGTACGGTCAGGTACATAGAACCGGTAGAAAAATTTTGATTTTTTCCCCCTTTTTTTTCCCTTCTGGGTTTTGAGTATGTTTTCCCTATCACAGTAAATGAGGTTGAATGTGTATAATTTTAGAATAGCTGTGTGTGTGTGTGTGTGCGTACATACACATACTATATAGCAGGTAATATATACTGCTCAAAATAAATAAAGGGAGCCCTCCAAGAACACAACCTAGAGCTGAATGAATGAAATATTCTCATTGAATACCTTGTTCTGTACAAAGTTGAATGTGCACAACAGCAGGTGGAATTGACTGTCAGTGTTGGGATGTTGGGATATATGTTTATCCCAGGCATGATTAAATTCAGTTACTGTGGATTGACCAACCATGTCTGCTGGGAGTTTGTTCCAAGCATCTACTACTCTTTTCAGTAAAATAATATTTTCTCACGTTACTTTAATTTTACACGTTAATTTTATCCATCTCTTTTTGTAGGTGAGGTCTCCAGAACTGGACACAGTATTATTCCAAGTGTGGTCTCACCAGCGCTCTATACCAGTGTTTTTCAACCAGTGTGCCGCGGAACATGGTCAGGTGTGCCGCGAGAGGGGAGAGAGAAATAGAGAGTGAGAGAGAGAAAGCAAGAGAGGAAAAGCAAGCAAGAGAGAGAGGGGGAGAGAGAAAGAGAAAGAAAGAAAGCAAGAGACAGAGAGAAAGAGAAAGAAAGCAAGAGAGAAAGAGAGAAAGAGAAAGAAAGCTAGAGAGAGAGAGAGAAAGAAAGAAAGAAAGAAAGAAAAAAAGAGAGAGAAAGAGTGAGTGAAAGAAAGAAAGAAAGAAAGAGAGAGAGAAGGAGAGGAAGGGAAGGAGAAATCAGAGAAAAAAGGGTAGAAAAAAAGAGAAGTGAGAAAATGACTGAGGCAGAGAATGAAAGGAAAAAGAAACAAAAGAGAGAAGTGACTCTTGATTTAAAGCATATGAGAAAAAAAACCCAGCCCTCACCTGTTTTGGGAAATGGTTCAAGAGTGTGTTATACACACACACACAAGGGGTGATAATATGTATAATATGTACTGTCTTAGAGTGTCATTTTGGTTGGTGGTGTGCCCCAGGATTTTGCAAATGTAAAAAATGTGCCGCGGCTCAAAAAAGTTTGAAAATCACTGCTCTACACAGCGGGATCGCAATCTCCCTCTTCCTGCTTGTGATACCCCTAGCTATGCAGCCAAGCATCCTACTTGCTTTCCCTACCGCCTACCGGGTAACTGAGTGTTTACTGGCCAAATGCCCTTCCTGTCCCCAATACGGAGTCACATTCAGCGGAGGTATATTCAACATGGCCAGATCGCTCGGAACAGCTGCCATCAAGCATCTACCCTCTTTTGCCTGTCCCCGGTTCCTTGGGAAGGACGCCAGAGGTGGCGAAGGATGCCGAATCCAGCCTAAGCATCTGCCTAATAACCCATCCTTTTCTCCAGGTGTAATTTCCACTTCGCTTGGGAAACCTTTTCACCCCGCCACGCTAGTTCTTAACGCCACCAAACATCAACATCTCTGCTCTTCCCACGTTTTTGGGAAGGGACTCCAGAGGTAGATGCAAATACCAAATCCATTCTGAACATCTGGCTGGCTGCGACGAACCGTAGTATTATTATTATTATTATTATTATTATTATTATTATTATTATTATTAATTAAATTTGTATGCCGCCCCTCTCCGCAGACTCGGGGCGGCTCACAGCAACAGAAATTGCTGTTATACAATACAAATTCAATAATTAAGAAGCTAAAAACCCATAATTTAAAAAAACATGCACACAACATACCATACATAAACAGTATAGGCCTAGGGAAGTTATCTCAGTTCCCCCATGCGTGACGACAGAGGTGGGTTTTAAGGAGTTTACGAAAGGCAAGGAGGGTGGGGGAAGTTCTAATCTCAGGGGGGAGCTGGCTCCAGAAGGTCGGGGCCGCCACAGAGAAGGCTCTTCCCCTGGGACCCGCCCAAACAAGCCTTTACTTGTCTGTGATTCCTTAGAGTCTGGTTTCGGTGGGGTTTTTTTTTTTTTTTAATGCAAAGAAATGTAGTCTTATCCTCGCGCTCTCTCGTCTCTCCCACATTTTTCGGCTCCCAAAATAAGGTTGAAGTCACCGGGGACAAAGGTCCCTGGCCATTTTGCAGATGTGTGACGGGAGGGGAGGAGGAGATTTGAAAATAGCTTGCGAAGGACACCAGAATCCAGGAATTAAAAAAAAGGTTCCCCCCCTCGAACCAGGAAACGAATTCAAGGGATGGTTTGCTGTCATCTAAAATTATCCATGCACCAAAAGCTGGATTTAAAAAAAACAAAAAAAAAACTGGCAACAGAACGAAACCACCCATTGACAGGAAGGGTGGATACCTTTTTTTCTCTCTCTCTGTGTGTATGTGTGTGTAAAACCGGTGTGGGCAGGTTCGATTCGAGGCCTCGTTTGTTTGAGAAACGAAACTACCGCAGAGGGACAGTTTTCTCACCGTTAAAGAGAGCATCTGCACCAAGACAAATTCCTTGTGTGTCCAATCACACTTGGCCAATAAAATTCTATTCTATTCTACTCTACTCTACTCTACTCTACTCTATTCTATTCTAAAGGTGACTGGTGCTATTGCAGTGTTATCTTGCCAATGTTTAGACTCTAGAATAGGGGTCACCAAACCTAGCAACTTTAAGACTTGTGAATTCTGGGAGTTTAATAATAATAATAATAATAATAATAATAATAATAATAATAATAATAATAATAATAATAGTAGTAGTAATAATGAAGCATAACACACCAGACATTGGAAAGTATGGATCATCGACATCGCAATCCCAGGGGACAGCAGAATTGAGGAGAAGCAGCTAGAGAAATTAGTGAAATACGAAGATCTAAAAATCGAGCTGCAACGACTCTGGCATAAGCCCATGAAAGTGGTCCCAGTGGTAGTATGACCGTAAACCAACTAAAAGTAGTTCTCGACTTTTGGGAATAATTGATCTCACAATTACAGCCATAAATAGACAGTCCTCGACTAATAGTAGTAATAATAATAATAATAATAATAATAATAATAATAATAATAATAATATTAAAAACTCTGTAAAGAAACAGATGAAACAATCGATCACATACTCAGCTGCTGCAAAAAGATCGCACAGACAGACTACAAGCATAGACATGATTCTGTGGCACAAATGATCCACTGGAACTTGTGCCGGAACTACCATTTCCCAGTGGCAAAGAACTGGTGGGATCATAAGCCCGAAAAAGTGGTCGAAAATGAGCAAGCAAAACTACTGTGGGACTTCCGACTTCAGACTGACCGAATTCTGAAGCATAACACACCAGACATTGTGATTGTGGAGAAAAAGAAAGTATGGATCATCGACATCGCAATCCCAGGAGACAGCAGAATTGAGGAGAAGCAGCTAGAGAGATTAGTGAAATACGAAGACCTAAAAATCGAGCTGCAACGACTCTGGCATAAGCCCGTGAAAGTGGTCCCAGTGGTAGTATGACCGTAAACCAACTAAAAGTAGTTCTCGACTTTTGGGAATAATTGATCTCACAATTACAGCCATAAATAGACAGTCCTCGACTAATAGTAGTAATAATAATAATAATAATAATAATAATAATAATAATAATAATAATATTAAAAACTCTGTAAAGAAACAGATGAAACAATCGATCACATACTCAGCTGCTGCAAAAAGATCGCACAGACAGACTACAAGCATAGACATGATTCTGTGGCACAAATGATCCACTGGAACTTGTGCCGGAACTACCATTTCCCAGTGGCAAAGAACTGGTGGGATCATAAGCCCGAAAAAGTGGTCGAAAATGAGCAAGCAAAACTACTGTGGGACTTCCGACTTCAGACTGACCGAATTCTGAAGCATAACACACCAGACATTGTGATTGTGGAGAAAAAGAAAGTATGGATCATCGACATCGCAATCCCAGGAGACAGCAGAATTGAGGAGAAGCAGCTAGAGAAATTAGTGAAATACGAAGATCTAAAAATCGAGCTGCAACGACTCTGGCATAAGCCTGTGAAAGTGGCCCCAGTGGTACTTGGCACGCTGGGCGCAGGGCCAAAGGATCTCAGCGGACATTTGAAAACCATCGGAATTGACAAAATCTCCATCTGTCAATTGCAAAAGGCCGCTTTACTGGGATCGGCACACATAATTCGCCACTACATCACGCAGTCCTAGGAGCTTGGGAAGCGCCCGACTGGTGATGAAATACGAAATCCAGCATAGTGATCTTGTTTGCTGTGTTGTATTGTCATAATAATAATAATAATAATAATAACAACAACAACAACAACAACAACAACAACAACAACAACAATAATTTATTAGATTTGTATGCCACCCCTCTCCGAGGACTCATAGCGGCTCACAACAATAAAACATCATATAGAAATCCAATGTTAAATCAGTCTTTTAAAAACCCCTATTAAAAACAGTCATACAGCCCAAACACACCATAAAATCAAAGGCAGCTAAGGATATATCAATTCCTCCCTGCCTGGCGACATAGATGAATTTTCAAAAGTTTGCAAAAGGCAAGGAGGGTGGGGGCAGTCCTAATCTCTGGGGGGAGCTGATTCCAGAGGGCCGGGGCCGCCACAGAGAAGGCTCTTCCCCTGGGTCCCGCCAAACAACAACAACAACATCATCATCATCATCATCATCATAATTCTATAGTAGGTCTATAGAATTTAAGTCCGCAAGTCTTAAAAGTTGCCAAGTCTGAAGACCTCTTGTTTTAGATTAGATTGTTGTGTAACCTTTCAATCGTCCCCCGCAGCCCTAGGAGGAAATGGCGCTAGTGCAATGATAAGGCAAAGGCGAAGAGGAGAAGATCACTCACCTTAACATGTAGAGGACAATAATAATAAATACTATGACAAGCAAGGAGGAGAGGGCCACCATTACAGCGATGATGGGGGTTTCATCTGCAAAGAAGAGAGAGAAAAGGCCGCATTAACAGAGGGGTGGAATCAAGATCCTATGAAGTATTCATACCACTTTATGGAAAAATGGAAACATAGAAGATTGACGGCAGAAAAAGACCTCGCGGTCCATCTAGTCTACTCTCATATTATTTCCTGTATTTTATCTTAGGACGGATCTATGTTTATCCCAGGCATGTTTAAATTCTAGATAGATAGATTATGCCGGGATGTTGCAACTGTCATAAATAAATGCCAAGTTCTTTTCAGGTGGGGAGAGGGAGTAGAATGTCTAAACTCCCAGTGCGCAGGCTGGATGAGTCACGTGCTGGCCATGCCCATACCCAGTTTAGCAAAGGGGCAGCATCAGAGCGTATTAATATAACGCAACTGGCAATTGGAACAGAGTTCTTTTCAGGTGGGGAGGGGGAGTAGAATGCCTAGACACCCAGCGTGCAGGCCGGATGAGTCACTTGCTGGCCACGCCCACATCAGAACGTCTAACTCCTTAGCGTCAGAGGGTGTTCACATAATATAATACTGTATAAAAAATACTGATGGTTAAAAAGATCTGATGGTCATTTCGGAAAAATAATTTCTTAGTGAGCATCTAGAAGCCAAAAGGAACATATGGGCTAAGCTTCAATTTTGTTTTACAGTTCTGGAGATTTCGTGATGTGTGAGTGGTATTTGGCTGATAGATAGATAGATAGACAGACAGACAGACAGACAGACAGACAGACAGATTAGGTATGTATGTATGTATGTATGTATGTATGTAGGTAGGTAGGTAGATAGATAGATAGATAGATAGATAGATAGATAGATAGATAGATAGATAGATAGATAGATAGATAGATAGATAGATAGATAGATAGATAGATAGATTATCCCAGGCATGTTTAAATTCATTTACTATGGATTTACCAACCACGTGTGCTGGAAGTTTTTTCCAAGCATCTACTACTCTTTCAATAAAATATTTTGTCACGTTGCTTCTGATCTTTCCCCCAACCCACCTCAGATTGTGCCCCCTTGTTCTTATGTTCACTTTCCTATTAAAAACACTTCCCTCCTGAACCTTATTTAACCCTTTAACGTGTTTAAATGTAAATTTTAAATGTTATTCTTTAACATATTTAAATTTTCCATCATCAAAAAGCCCTTCAAATGTTGAGCTGCGTTTCCAGAGTTTTGGTGTTTTGACCCATTTTACTCTCTGAATAAATTCAGGGAAATACGGGGAATTGTTCCAAGTTTGAAACTGGGATCCCCCTCTCGGTGTCCGGTTCCTGTGTGTGCGTCCTCTCCTTGGTTTTGCCGTGGGAGAGTTAAGAGCTGGGAGCCTCGATCAGCTAGGGCTCGGAAGATGGCGGCCCCTGTGGAGCGAGTGAACTTGACAGCCAGGCAGACCAAGACGCCGAGCAGCTGTGCGGTGGGTGCGCTCGGCGCTGGAGGAGACCTGGCGGACGGAGGACCGACCATTGCGATAGGAGAGAGGAGATTGAAAGGAGACCAAGGGAGGAGGACTGGTAGATCAAGGTCTGATGGTGGGAGAGTTTTACAGACATGGATGCCCCCCTCCCTAGTCTGGGGGGGAGGGAGAGAGATGCTGAATGATCCTTGACTTTTGAATAACCTCTGCCCCTGAGAACTTGGCACTTTGAGAAAATTGGCACTTTTGAGGAACTTGGCACTTTGAAAAACTTGGCACTTTGAAAAACTTGACATTTTGGGAAACTTGGCACTTTGAGAACTTAGCACTTTTATTAGTTGCTGCTGACCGTATTTCCTAATCGAATTGAATTATTCATTATTACCTATGTTTGTATTTTTATTGTTATTTTTAGTTAGTTTTAATAGTGTTTTTAATATTAATATCGTTCTTAATTGCTATTTTTATACTGCTATCAATTTAATTGCTTTTTTAACATAATTGGGGTTTTATATAATGGGTGACTGGGGTACATATACGTGTGGGTATGAATGGAATGATTGGTATGATTGGGGGGGTCGGGGTGGGTGGGGATATGGTATGGATGAGTTGATTGACAGTAGTGCGAATGACAGATTTGGCCCACCTGACGCCCGGGAGACAGGGGAGGGAGGGACACCGATCTCTGGGGTGGCAGAGGGTCGGAATATTTCAGTGTTGCTGGGGAGAGGCAGATATGGCGGGGGCCACGGAGTTAGCCGTTCCAGGGGAACGAGGGACCGTTGCTTAATAACGGTCCCTTGTTCCAACTCTGTGAGCCCAATCCTGGGTACTGGTGATGAGTGTAACTCTGGCCCTGGACTCAGGTTGCTGCTGCTTAATGCCAGGTCGGTGGTAAATAAAGCTCTCCTCATCCGGGATTTGATCCTGGATGAGGAGGCCGACCTGGCATGTATCACTGAAACCTGGCTGGGCCCAGAGGGAGGTGTTCCTCTCTCTGAAATTTGCCCAGCTGGGTTTCAGATATGGCATCAACCTCGACCCCAGGGAAGGGGGGGAGGAGTGGCTATTATAGCCAGGGAGAGCCTTTGCCTACGTGGACTCATTGCTCCGGAAATTGCGGGTTGCGAGTCACTCTTTATGAGGTTGGACTTAGGGGTTCAGGTGGGCTTATTTCTCACGTACCTGCCTCCCAGCTGCGTGTCAAAAGCCCTGCCTGTGCTACTCGAGGAGGTAGCCGGGTTGGCGGTGGAGTTCCCCAGACTTATTGTCTTGGGGGACTTCAACCTGCCGTCACTCGGCGAAACCTTGGGGTTGGCACAGGAGTTCATGGCCACCATGACAGCCATGGACCTGACTCAAGTAGTACGGGGTCCGACTCATGAGGGGGGGCACGCACCTGACATGGTATTCCTTTCCGAGCAATTGAGCAATGGTCTGAGACTAAGGGGCTTAGAAGCAGTGCCTTTGTCATGGTCAGACCATTTTCTACTAAGGCTTGACTTCCTGGCTCCAATCCTTCCCCGCAGGGAGGCGGAACCAATGAAGATGTTCCGCCCCAGACGCCTAATGGATCCAGAGGGTTTCCAGACGGCGCTTGGGGTTATTCCAGAGGCACTCATCCACAGTTCGGTGGAGTCTCTTGCGGAGGCCTGGAATACGGCTGCTGCGGAGGCTCTCGACCGGATTGCGCCTTTGCGACCTCTCCGTGGCGCTAGACCCCGTAGAGCCCCATGGTTCAACGAGGAGCTCCGGGAGTTGAAACGCCAAAAGAGACGTCTAGAGAAGCGATGGAGGAAGAGTAGGTCTGAATCTGATCGAACACTTGTAAGAGCTTTTATTAAGACTTACAAAGTGGCGCTCAAGGCGGCAAGATGCGCGTACCATGCCGCCTTGATTGCATCAGCGGAATCCCGCCCGGCCGCTCTGTTTAGGGTGACCCGCTCCCTTCTTAACCAGGGGGGAGTTGGGGAGCCCTTGCAGAGTAGTGCCGAGGAGTTTAACACGTTTTTCGCTGATAAAGTCGCTCAGATCCGGGCCGACCTCGACTCCAATTGTAAAACAGAGTCGACTGACAACGAGTCAGTCGAGGTGACTGGGGCACGTACTTGTCCACCTGTCTGGGAAGAGTTTGATCTGGTGACACCTGATGAAGTGGACAAGGCCATTGGAGCTGTGAGTTCTGCCACCTGTTTACTGGATCCGTGTCCCTCCTGGTTGGTCTCGGCCAGCAGGGAGGTGACACGGAGCTGGGCCCAGGAGATTACCAACGCTTCCTTGGGGAGGGGAGTTTTTCCATCACTCTATAAAGAAGCGCTTGTGCGCCCCCTCCTCAAGAAGCCTTCCCTGGACCCAGCAGTACTCAACAACTATCGTCCAGTCTCCAACCTTCCCTTCATGGGGAAGGTTGTCGAGAAGGTGGTGGCACTCCAGCTCCAGCGGTCCTTGGAAGAAGCCGATTATCTAGGTCCCCAGCAGTCGGGCTTCAGGCCCGGTTACAGCACAGAAACCGCTTTGGTCGCGTTGATGGATGATCTCTGGCGGGCCCGGGACAGGGGTTTATCCTCTGTCCTGGTGCTCCTCGATCTCTCAGCGGCTTTCGATACCATCGACCATGGTATCCTTCTGCACCGGTTGGAGGGGTTGGGGGTGGGAGGCACTGTGCTTCAGTGGTTCTCCTCCTACCTCTCTGGCCGGTCGCAGTCGGTGTTAGTGGGGGGTCAGAGGTCGACTCCGAGGTCTCTCCCTTGTGGGGTGCCTCAGGGGTCGGTCCTCTCCCTCTTGCTATTTAACATCTACATGAAACCGCTGGGTGAGATCATCCAAGGACATGGGGTGAGGTATCATCAATATGCCGATGATACCCAGCTTTACATCTCCACCCCATGCCCAGTCAACGAAGCGGTGGAAGTGATGTGCCGGTGCCTGGAGGCTGTTGGGGCCTGGATGGGTGTCAACAGACTCAAGCTCAACCCGGATAAGACGGAGTGGCTGTGGGTTTTGCCTCCCAAGGACAATCCCATCTGTCCGTCCATTACCCTGGGGGGGGGAATCATTGACCCCCTCAGAGAGGGTCCGCAACTTGGGCGTCCTCCTCGATCCACAGCTCACATTAGAGAACCACCTTTCAGCTGTGGCGAGGGGGGCGTTTGCCCAGGTTCGCCTGGTGCACCAGTTGCGGCCCTATCTGGACCGGGACTCATTACTCACAGTCACTCATGCCCTCATCACCTCGAGGTTCGACTACTGTAATGCTCTCTACATGGGGCTACCTTTGAAAAGTGTTCGGAAACTTCAGATCGTGCAGAATGCAGCTGCGAGAGCAGTCATGGGCTTACCCAGGTATGCCCATGTTTCTCCATCACTCCGCAGTCTGCATTGGCTGCCGATCAGTTTCCGGTCACAATTCAAAGTGTTGGTTATGACCTTTAAAGCCCTTCATGGCACTGGACCAGAATATCTCCGAGACCGCCTTCTGCCGCACGAATCCCAGCGACCGATTCAGTCCCACAGAGTGGGCCTCCTCCGGGTCCCGTCAACTAAACAATGCCGGTTGGCGGGCCCCAGGGGGAGAGCCTTCTCTGTGGCGGCACCGGCCCTCTGGAACCAACTCCCCCCGGAGATCAGAACTGCCCCTACTCTTCCTGCCTTCCGTAAACTCCTCAAAACCCACCTTTGCCGTCAGGCATGGGGAAACTAAACATCTCCCCTGGGCACGTTGAAGTTATATATGGTATGCCTGTATGTGTGTATGTTAGTATAGGGGATTTTCTTAAACTCATAATATTTTAATTAATTGGATTGTATTGGATTGTTTTTCACTTGTTGTGAGCCGCCCCGAGTCTTCGGAGAGGGGCGGCATACAAATCCAAATAATAAAAAATAAATAAATAAATAAATTAAAACAAAACAAAAAACAAAACCCCCCAGAACATTTAGATTCAAGGCCAGACGATATTTATACTGCTGACAATAAAATTGTTCCCAGCATGGCTTGGAGCAGCTGAGATCAGGCTTTTTCTCTGTGTGTGTGTGTGGTTTGGTTTGGTGTTTTTGCACAAAACCTTCTTCCCCAATTAGAAAGAAAAAGGGTGGTGGGGGTGGCGGAAGGCAAAGCATAAATGATTCTTTTGCAATCCTGGAGCCCTTACAAAGGGCTCGGTTGGAAGTATGCAACAGGTTTGCAAATGAACTGTGGGCTGGCTTGGAAAGCTGTGAGGGGGTTTGGACCTTGCCCTGTGACCTCTGTAGTAAGAAGGGAGGGAAGGGGAGAGGAGGGGAGGGGAAGAACACCGAAGCAGGCAAGAAACCAACCAACCAGGGGAGAGCAATCATGGGCTTCCCTAGGTATGTCCATGTCACACCAACACTCCGCAGTCTGCATTGGCTGCCGATCAATTTCCGTTCACAATTCAAAGTGTTGGTTACGACCTATAAAGCCCGTCATGGCATCGGACCAGAATATCTCTGGGACCGCCTTCTGCCGCATGAATCCCAGTGACCAGCTAGGTCCCATAGAGTGGGTCTTCTCTGGGTCCCATCGACTAAACAATATCATTTGGCAGGTCCTTGGGAAGAGCCTTCTCTGTGGTGGCCCCGGCCCTCTGGAACCAGCTCCCCCCTGAGATTAGAACTGCCCCCACCCTCCTTGCCTTTTGTAAACTCCTTAAAACCCACCTCTGCCGCCAGGCATGGGGGGACTGAGATAACTTTCCCAGGCCTATATTGCTTATGTATGGTATGTTGTGTGCATGTTTTTTAAATTATGGGTTTTTAGTTTTAATTATTAGATTTGTATTGTACATCATTTTTCTATTACTGTTTAATAGATAGATAGATAGATAGATAGATAGATAGATAGATAGATAGATAGATAGATAGATAGATAGATAGATAGATAGATAGAAAGATAGATAGATAGATAGATAGATAGATAGATAGAAAGATAGATAGAAAGATAGATAGATAGATAGATAGATAGATAGATAGATAGATAGATAGATAGATAGATAGATAGGATAGATAGGATAGATAGATAGATAGGATAGATAGATAGATAGATAGATAGATAGATAGATAGATAGATAGATAGATAGATAGATAGATAGATAGATAGAATAAACCAGTTGGAAACCCCTGCTTTCTGCTCCCTGACCCAGGGGTTAAAGTTTTTAACTGGGAAAGAAGAGAAACGAAAAATAAAAGGGAAAAACTGGACTAGGGAACAAAGGGCAGTAGTGGCTAAACAAGGTTAAATAAGGTTAAACTAAGGTTCAGGAGGGAAGTGTTTTTAATAGGAAAGTAAACACAAGAACAAGGGGGCACAATCTGAAGTTAGTTGCAGGAAAGATCAGAACCAACGTGAGAAAATATTATTCGACTGAAAGAGCAGTAGATACTTGGAACAAACTTCCGGCAGACGTGGTTGGTCAATCCACAGGAACTGAATGTAAACATGCCTGGGATAAACATAGATCCATCCTAAGATTATAATACAGGAAATAGTATAAGGGCAGACTAGATGGACCAGGAGATCTTTTTCTGCCCTCAATCGTCTATGGTTGAAACTCAAGATGACAGAATTTGATCAAGGAGGTAGCATTGAATTAATAACATATATACCTAAAATAAAGAGTTAACAATATAGATATGATGTTAAAACAATAAGAAGTTTAAAAGCGATGTTGACAATCCAAAGAAGGGTGGGAAAATGCTATTGGTCTGTTAAATGTAATATGTATTAGAATTATTATTATTATTAAATTATTATTTTATTATTATTATTATTATTATTATTTATTAGATTTGTATGCCGCCCCTCTCCGGAGACTCGGGGCGGCTCACAACAATAATAAAACAACATATAACAAATCTAATAATTAAAAGTCACTAATTAACGGTGACATGGGATAAACATCCATCCACCCTTTTTAAAATTTGAAAATAGTTTTTATTTAAATTCTTTAAAAACATAACAAAATATAAACAAACATGCATTTACAAAATACAAAAAGAAAAAGAAGAAGAAAAAACATCCATCCATCCTAAGGTAAAATACAGGAAATAATAGTGTAAGGGCAGGCTAGATGGACCAGGAGGTCTTTTTCTGCTGACAATCTTCTATCTGTCTATCTGTCTGTCTATCTTTATCTATCTATCTATCTATCTATCTATCTATCTATCTATCTATCTATCTATCTATCTATCTATCTATCCATCCATCTATCATCTATCTATCTATCAATCATCTATCTATCTATCTATCTATCTATCATCTATCTTTCCATCTATCTTTCCATCTATCTTTCCATCTATCTTTCCATCTATCTATCTATCTATCTATCTATCTATCTATCCATCTATCCATCAATCTATCTATCATCTATCTATCTATCAATCATCTATCTATCTATCTATCTATCATCTATCTTTCCATCTATCTTTCCATCTATCTTTCCATCTATCTTTCCATCTATCTATCTATCTATCTATCTATCTATCTATCTATCTATCTATCTATCTATCTATCTATCTATCTATCTATCTATCCATCTATCCATCTATCCATCAATCTATCTATCTACCTCTATCTACAGTATCTCTATCTATCTATCTATCTATCTATCTATCTATCCATCCATCTATCTATTTATCATCTATCTATCTATCAATCATCTATCTTTCCATCTATCTTTCCATCTATTTATTTATCTATCTATCTATCTATCTATCTATCTATCTATCTATCTATCTATCTATCTATCTGTTTCTAAAACCAATCAGGGAAGGGTTTAGAAGGAGGAAGAGGAAGTAAAAAGGAAGGAGGGAAGGAAAGGATGAGAAGGAGGTAGGAAGGGGGAGAGAAGGAGTAAGAAATAAAGAGGAGGTAGAGAAAAGGGAAGGTGTAGAAAATAAAGAAACAGACCGATCAATAACAGCAAGGCAAGGTGTTAAAATAGACGGTCGAATTCTGATTGTTTGGAAAATATGTGTATTATTGACACATTCTTAAGGTATATGTATTGATATATATATATGGAAATTGCGGAAAATAATAATATATATATGAGCTTACCTCGCCGAGGATCTGACTCAGCTGAATAAATTCAAAAAGAAATAGAAAAAGTTAGAATAAATTCCTACCTAAAATGCTTAGCTAATCAAACCAGGATTAATTTAATTTAATTTGATTTGATTTAAGTGATTTATATGCTGCCCAAAAAGCAGCAATTTGCTAATTCAGCTTTTCTCTTATTTGTAGAGGTGTGACGTAATGCTTAAATGCAAAAGGGGTAATTGATAATTTAAGTGCAGCAAGAAAAATTGTAAAAATTGGGAAAATTTCATTTTAACGGATGTCTCGCTTAACAAAAATTTTGGCTTGATGGTCGTCGTAAGAGTGGCCTGTATTCAACCCTTCCTTTTTTGCAAATTTTTTTTTTGAGCTTACTTGAAAAGCAGCAAACTAGATGTTAACGTGTCCATCAATTCAATTTCTTCTTTTTAAGGGTCAGGCTCTCCTTGAAATTAAAATACGGGGCACTGTTTTTAGATGTCTTTCCTGGCTGATCCTCTTGCCCAGATTTACACTGCCTTTTTGTTGTTGTTGTTGCAAGGGCAACATAATCCGTTGTGTTAACCGCCTGCAGTAACTCTTAAGATCTTTTTCCTAGTAAGCCGCCACCGCTATCTCAAAACCGCAGTAGATACGAAATTAAAACTTCTCGCCCTCCCAGGTTAAATGGAACGGGATTATCTGCTGTAAAATATTGTCTGGAAGTTCTTTTAAAACCCCTTGGGGTTTTTCTCCAGCCTAAATAGTTGCTGCCGGAACTCGGCAAATCGGTTACTTATCTAACTGGAGCACATTTATCTGCTAAAAAAAAAATACAGCAATCTCAGTAGTTGGAATATCTTCCATTGGTTTTACACAAAGGGAATTTAATATGTATATACCGTGATACCTCGTCTTACAAACGCCTCGTCATACAAACTTTTCGAGATACAAACCTGGGGTTTAAGATTTTTTTGC
Source organism: Erythrolamprus reginae (assembly GCF_031021105.1). Lineage (NCBI taxonomy): Eukaryota > Metazoa > Chordata > Lepidosauria > Squamata > Dipsadidae > Erythrolamprus > Erythrolamprus reginae. The sequence goes on from NC_091956.1 coordinate 3,904,569, forward strand.
CTCTTCTTACAAACTATTTTCACCTTACAAACCCACCGCCGCCGCTGGGATGCCCCGCCTCCGGACTTCCGTTGCCAGCAAAGCACCCGTTTTTGCGCTTCTGGGATTCCCCCTGAGGCTCCCCTCCATGGGAAACCCCACCTCCGGACTTCCGGGTTTTTGTGATGCTGCAGGGGAATCCCAGCAGGGGAATCCAGCAGCGCAAAAACGGGTGCTTTGCTGGCAACAGAAGTCCAGAGGTGGGGTTTCCCATGGAGGGGAGCCTCAGGGGAATCTCAGCAGCGCAAAAACAGGCGCTTCGGCTGGCAAAAGGGGTGAATTTTGGGCGTGCACGCATTAATCGCTTTTCCATTGATTCCTATGGGAAACATTGTTTCATCTTACACACTTTTCACCTTAAGAACCTCGTCCTGGAACCAATTAAGTTTGTAAGACAAGGTATCACTGTAATCTTTAATATAATATACTGAAGAAGAAAGGGCCCCAAGGTCAAAAGATATAATACAGTGGTACCTTGTCTTACAAACTTAATTCGTTCCGTGACGAGGTTCGTAAGGTGAAAAGTTTGTAAGATGAAACAATGTTTCCCATAGGAATCAATGGAAAAGCGAATAATGCGTGCAAGCCCAAAACTCACCCCTTTTGCCTTACGCCGCTGGGAAACCCCACCTCCGGACTTCCGTGTTTTTGCGATGCTGCGATTTCCCTGAGGCTCCCATCGCTGGGATTCAAAGCAGTGCCGGCAAAAATGACGGGAATCCCAGCGAGGGGAGCCTCAGGGAAATCGCAGCATCGCAAAAACACGGAAGTCCGGAGGTGGGGTTTCCCAGCGAGGGGAGCGCCAGGGGAATCTCAGCAGCGCAAAAAACGGGTGCTTCTCTGGCAACGGAAGTCTGGAGGCGGGGCATCCCAGTGGCTGCGGCTTGGGTTCGTAAAGTGAAAATAGTTTGGAAGAAGAGGCAAAAAAATCTTAAAACACCGGGTTCGTATCGCGAAAAGTTCATTAGATGAGGCGTTCATAAGTCGAGGTACCACTGTATTGAGTTTTAAAAGCACAAAGTTTTAAAGGACAAGAATCTCTCGATCAAACAATAAGGGAAGTTTTTTCTTTTTTAAAAACCCAAATATATAGCAAAATGTGCTTACCGGTATGACTTGTGATCTCACCTATAAATAGAAAGCACACAAATAGAGCCTTTGTAAATGATCTCCAAAATTCAACACCATTTCTCCAGGCTTTTACAGCTCTCTATAAATTAGCTATTTTCCTTATTTAAAATATAAGATCTACCGTATTTTTCAGAGTATAAGATGCAGCTTTTTACCCCGCATAGGAAGGTGAAAACTAAGAGTTGAGAGAGATAATAGATATAGACAGACAGACATAGATGGATAGACTGAAAGTGAGATAGATAGATGATAGATAGATAGATGGATAGATGGATGGATGGATGGATGGATGGATGGATGGATGGATGGATGGAAGGAAGGAAGGAAGGAAGGTGGGTAGATGATGGAGAGAGGGAAGGAGGGATAGATGGATGGATGGAAAGAAACATGGCTTCTCCTTCCAATTCCACAGAACGTTAGTAAAGTAGACATTGATTTCCCACTCATAGCACCTGGAACCAGGTACAGTGTTCCCTTGATAGAGATAGAAGATATAGATAGGTAGGTAGGTAGGTAGGTAGGTAGGTCGGTAGGTGGGAGGGAGGGAGATAGATAGATAGATAGATAGATAAAGAGAGAGAGAGAGAAGATAGATAGGTAGAGAGAGAGATAGAAGATAGATATAGATAGATAGGTAGAGATAGAAGTTAGATAGATAGAAAGAAAGAAAGGAAGATGAGATAGATAGATAGATAGAGAGAGAGAGATAGAAGATAGATAGAGAGAGAGATAGAAGATAGATAGATATAGATAGATAGGTAGAGATAGAAGTTAGATAGAAAGAAAGAAAGATAGATGAGATAGATAGATAGATAGGTACAGAGAGAGATATAGAAGATAGATAGATATAGATAGATAGGTAGAGATAAGAAGATAGATATATATAGATAGGTAGATAGATAGATAGAGAGAGAGAGAGAGGCATATAGAGATAGATAGGGAATCAGACAGATAAGATAGCTATAGATATTAAATATAATACACGTAATAAGCGATTTCATACTTGCGGTGTTGAAGGCTTGTGACGTCGCTAGTGCACTTGTGAAATTGACCTCCGCCGTCGTCACCGTTTTATCCGTCGCGGTGACATTGGGAGGAGAGTCTGTGGCATTTGGTGGAAGGGCGGTGGGCCCAGTCGTGGGCCGCAGAGCCTTGTGCGAAGTCGTTGCCACAGCCACACCGGGCACCGTGAGGGTGGCGTTGGTGGTTGTGGCTTCCGGCACTTTTGGAGGCGGGGGGCTTTTTGCCACGGTCGGTGACACGCCTGGTGAGGTGGTCGGCCTCTTCATTGACGTGGTCGGCTTTGCGGTAGCCGCCTGCGTGGTGGCAGTTTTCATTAAAGTGGTGGTGGGCAAGGGACTCTCCATCGGCGGATGGACTAGGAAGAACGAAAATAAAAGAGATATTTTTCAAGATAGGCTACTTTTCTGAGGATAATCTTATTCTCTCCTGCCACATGTAAATGCTTTTTTTACGTAAGCCATGGAATAAGTATTTTTAAAAAAATATTTTTATTATTTTCCAAATAAAAGACATGACATGTCGAACAAACATAAAATAGACAAAACGTAACACATAACATAAAAAGGAGCTACAGTTGCTCCACTCAGTATTGAAGTCTTCTTAGTACAAAAAGGAAAAACTAATTATAGTTTAGATCAATTCAGAAAAGTAAACATTTCTATATAATATCTTTATATAATATATTCTGTCTAGTAAATTTAATTATTAAACTCTTTATTTTAACATCTTTAAACATTCCTTTTATTCCACCAACTATGGACCTTCTGCCAAGTTTTATAAAATTCTGTTTCTACTTGGTTATTCAACCGCCTCGTCATCATATCTAATTCTGTCATCCTATCTAAGTCTTTAGATAGATGTCAAATATAAGGCCGACAGCTGATAGCAGATCCCGTTCAAGAGGAGATAGATACAGACGGATGGATGAATGGATAGAGATAGATAGGATAGATGGATAGATAGATAGATAGATAGAGATAGATAGATAAATAAAGATAGATAGATAGATAGATAGATAGATAGATAGATAGATAGATAGATAGATAGATAGATAGATAGATAGATAGATGGAGATAGATAGAAGATATCTGGACTTCGCTGGCTGGAGAATTCTGGGAGTTGAAGTCCAAATATCTTCAAGTTGTCAAGGTTGGGAAACACTGCTGTAAGCCACCCTGAGTCCTTCAAGATTGGGCAGCATAGAAGAAAGAAAGAAAGAAAGAAAGAAAGAAAGAAAGAAAGAAAGAAAGAAAGAAAGAAGGAAAGAAGGAAGGAAGGAAGGAAGGAAGGAAGGCACTCTCACTAGCGAAGTCCACGAGGAAACCAAATTCACTTAACAACCCTGCTCCTAGTTTAAGAACCTCAAGATAATTCACTCAACAAGCGTGGCAAGAAAAAGTCGTAAAACAGAGCAAAGTCAATTAAGAAATTTCTCGATCAACAACATAAATTTTTGACCTCAGACGTGGTCATATGTGGAGGACTACCCGCAGTAGAAATGCAGGCGTACTGTCATTAGATAAAAGCATATCAACGGTCACGAACAGACGTATAGGTCACATCTTCATTTAGCCAGTCTCCAGCAAGACAGACAGGTAACTCACCTGAAGTTATATTGGCGACACCTAGGTATGTTAAGCAGCTGCTGAATAGGATAACAAGGAAGCATATACCCATATTGGCCTGAAAGACAGGAATAAAAATCTTTTGTTAGCGATCCAGGGAAAAAATAATAATTCCCAAACCTTAAAGCTACTCAGAAATCACCCAATGATTAAACTGAACACAAGGTCTTAAATTAAAGGAAACAGTTACAAAATCATCTTTAATATAAAAGGAAGAAAATGTTTATAAAATCATATTTACTATAAAAGGAAGAAAATGTTTATAAAATCGTCTTTAATATAAAAGGAAGAAAATGGTTATAAAATTGTTAATATAAAAGGAAGAATGGTTATAATATCATCTTTAATATAAAAAAGAAGACAATGGTTATAAAATCATCTTTAATATAAAAGGAACTGTAAGGACTGGTTTGCTACTACAGTACTGGAAAACCTTTAAAAAAAAAACATTTTAAATCATGCAAATGTGGTTGCTTTAAGAAATGTATACAGTGATCCCCCGTTTATTGCGTCCCCAACCATTGCGAATAGGGTACTTCGCTATTTTTCAACCCGGAAGTCAAAAATACCATCTACGCATGCGTGCCGGGCACGCATGCGTAGATGGCAGCGGCTTCCCTGGGTCTTCCCCCTCTTGCTGGCGTCAGCGAGGAGTTTCCCCACCGCCCACGCAAACTCCTCGCTGCCGCCCGCCCTTCGCCCGCCCACGCCGTTCATTCTCGCCGCACGGGCCTGTCCACGCTGTCTCTCGGCGCTTTCCAGCTGAGTCCAGGAGCGAACTCGCTCCCCGACTCAGCTGGAAAGCGCCGAGAGACAGCGTGGACAGGCCCGTTCCTTGGCGCTGTCACTCGGGGCTTTCGTGCTGAGTCCGGGAGCGAACTCGCTCCCCGACTCAGCACGAAAGCCCCGAGAGACAGCGTGGACAGGCCCGTTCCTTGGCGCTGTCTCTCGGGGCTTTCGTGCTGAGTCCGGGAGCGAACTCGCTCCCCGACTCAGCACGAAAGCCCCGAGAGACAGCGTGGACAGGCCCGTTCCTTGGCGCTGTCACTCGGGGCTTTCGTGCTGAGTCCGGGAGCGAACTCGCTCCCCGACTCAGCTGGAAAGCCCCGAGAGACAGCGCCAAGGAACGGGCCTGTCCACGCTGTCTCTCGGCGCTTTCCAGCTGAGTCGGGGAGCGAGTTCGCTCCCGGACTCAGCACGAAAGCGCCGAGAGACAGCGCCCCCCGGACCCCCAACCCGGGTTTGGGGGGTGGTAGGAAGCTCCCATTGTTGGCGGAGACCTTTTAAAACACTCGCGCGGCTTCCAGGACTCGGTTTGGAAGCCGCGCGAGTGTTTTAAAAGGTCTCCGCCAACAATGGGAGCTTCCTAGCACACCCCCCGAGCCCCCAACCCGGGTTTGGGGGGTGGTAGGAAGCTCCCATTGTTGGCGGAGACCTTTTAAAACACTCGCGCGGCTTCCAGGACTCGGTTTGGAAGCCGCGCGAGTGTTTTAAAAGGTCTCCGCCAACAATGGGAGCTTCCTAGCACCCCCCCCGAGCCCCCAACCCGGGTTTGGGGGGTGGTAGGAAGCTCCCATTGTTGGCGGAGACCTTTTAAAACACTCGCGCGGCTTCCAGGACTCGGTTTGGAAGCCGCGCGAGTGTTTTAAAAGGTCTCCGCCAACAATGGGAGCTTCCTACCACCCCCCCCGAGCCCCCAACCCGGGTTTGGGGGGTGGTAGGAAGCTCCCATTGTTGGCGGAGACCTTTTAAAACACTCGCGCGGCTTCCAGGACTCGGTTTGGAAGCCGCGCGAGTGTTTTAAAAGGTCTCCGCCAACAATGGGAGCTTCCTAGCACCCCCCCCCGAGCCCCCAACCCGGGTTTGGGGGGTGGTAGGAAGCTCCCATTGTTGGCGGAGACCTTTTAAAACACTCGCGCGGCTTCCAGGACTCGGTTTGGAAGCCGCGCGAGTGTTTTAAAAGGTCTCCGCCAACAATGGGAGCTTCCTAGCACCCCCCAAACCCGGGTTGGGGGCTCGGGGGTGTGCTAGCGAGCCTCCCATGTCGGCGGGGATGTTTTAAAACACCCGCGCGACTTTCCAATGAGTCCCGAAGACAACGCGTTTGTCTTCGGGACTCATTGGAAAGTCGCGCGGGTGTTTTAAAACATCCCCGCCGACATGGGAGGCTCGCTAGCACACCCCCGAACCCCCAACCCGGGTTTGGGGGTGTGCTAGCGAGCCCCTCATGTCGGCGGGGATGTTTTAAAACACCCGCGCCGCCCCCAATCTTAGGCTCCTCGCTAGCGCTGCGGAAGTAAAAACACCCTCTGCACATGCGCAGAGGGTGTTTTTACTTCCGCAGCGCTACTTCGCGAAAACCCGCTCGTTGCGGGGGGTCCTGGAACGGAACCCTCGCAAAGAGCGGGGGATCACTGTAGTCCACTTCCTTTTAAATGAATGTTTTCCTTGCATTAAATAATATTACCGTAACTTTCTGAGTATAAGACACACCTCTTTCCTTCCTAAGAAGAGGCTGATAATTAGGGTGTGTCTTATTCTCTGAAAGTAGCTTTTTTTCAGCCCTAACCAGCTGTTAACAATCTTCCCAGCTCTTACCTTGCAGGCTCTTTCATTGTTTCTCTCTGCAAAGAATGTTTTCCAAGCCCTAAGTCTTTGCAAGTTTTTTTTCATTGCTCTAATTTGCTCAGAGTAAGTTTCTTTCCAGCTCTAACCAGATGCTAATGATGTTCCCAGCTTTTACCGGCTTGCAAGCTCTTTCATTGTTACTCTCTGCCAAGAATGTTTTCCAAGCCCTAAAACTTTTTTCATTGCTCTAATTTTTCAGGGTTTTTTCATTGCTCTAATTTGCTCAGAGTAAGTTTCTTTCCAGCCCTAACCAGATGCTAATGAGTCTTCGGAGAGGGGCGGCATACAAATCCAAATAATAAAATAAATAAATAATAAAAATAAAATAATGATGTTCCCAGCCTTTACCGGCTTGCAAGCTCTTTCATTGTTACTCTCTGAAAAGAATGTTTTCCAAACCCTGTCTTTGTAGGGGGGTTTTTCCCACTGCTTTATTTGCTCCATATGTTTCTTTCCAGCTCTAACCAGGTCCTATTAATGTTCCCAAGCTCTTTCATTGTTACTCTCTGAAAAGAAGGATTTCCAAGCCCTAAGTCTTTGCAGGGTTTTTTCCATTGTTCTACTTGCTCAGACTGTTTCTTTCCAGGTGCTAACAATGTTCCCAGATCTTACTGGCTTGCAAGCGCTTTCATTGTTACTCTCTCAGAATATTTTTTAAGCCTTTAATCAGGGGATAAAATAATGTCCTGAAGCTGACCAGACTAAGGATGCTAGCCAGATGAATACCTGGTGTTCTGCCAGCGTATCCCAACTGCCCGTAATTACAGGGTAATTAGTCCAGGAAGACACACACCACATGATGAAGGAAAACCAAAAGTCTTTATCAACAGAAAAACAGAAACAGCTCCCTTGTTAAATGTCAAAGGGATTTTCGGGTACACACAAGGCACAGGTTAAATGCAATCCAATTTCTCACCCAATAACTGGGAAATTGAGTCCAATTCCAAAAGTCCGGAAATTCCACACACAGTCTTGAACAGGGAAACAACCAACCATGATCTTGACGAACTATGAATCAGATAAACTTCTACGAGGCTAAACCAGCACGCTGGTCTTTTTATCTGTAGCACTAATTACAGCAGCCCCACCCAACCACAGGTGGCCTCATTTTCCCTTGTAATAATCCTTCAGTTGTTCTCTCCTATGCATCACTCTACGCATGCGTGGGTCCATCATAAGTTCTTGTTCAGAATCCAGGGATGATACAGATGATTCATCTCCTCCTGGGCTGTCTGCCAAACTCCCCCCTTCCCTGCCACTCATGCTTCCTTCGTCAGAGGAGCCTTCGTCGGGAGATTCTATCGGGAGCAAAACAGGCCTGCGGCATGTGGATGTTTCCCCCACCTCCACCTCCACATTCCTTGGGGCAGGAGCTGGGCCAGAGCCAACCACAACACCTGGTAAGCCGATTTTTTTCCTGTTTTCCTCCCCAAGAATTGAAGTGCGTCTTATATTTCGGTGCGTCTTATAGTCCGAAAACTACAGTAATTCATATTAATAAATAGTATTAATATGCAATAATAATGATGATAATAATATTAATTAATAGCTGTCAAAATGAGTAAGTGGGGGAACTCAGAGTTCTTCATCTGAGTATATGTAAATGTTCTTATTTGGTAGCATTTAATTCTCTAAAATTCATGGCCCGCAGGCTGCTGTTTCCCAATCCTTACATAAGCAGTTAAAATATTTCTCAATTTCTATCATCAGGTGCCAAAATGACTTTCACTCCAACAATCTACTCACTAAAACAAAACCCCCATGATTATAGGTGGAGAGCGAAAGGCAAACGTATTACATTAAAAACTGGAACTTTATGTGGTCCTCGACTTAACAACAGTCCATTTTGTGACCGTTCAAAGTTATGACGTCTCTGAAAAAAAGTGACTTATGACCATTTTTTCACAATTACGCCCCCCGCTGCATCTCCATGGTAAAGTGATTAAAATTCGTATTTATTACGGTTTCGTGGCAAAGAATTTTTTATTTTTTCACTCCAAATACATATGCAAATTTACATACCGTACTGCACTAAAGGGATATTTTCCTAACAGAAGGAAAAAATAAATATTAACCCACTGCAACAACATCGCCAAAAAGGCTTCAAGAGTTGTTAACCTAATCCTACGTAGCTTGTTTCAGTAATCTCACACTACTAACCAGAGCATACAAAACTTTCGCCAGACCAATCCTTGAATACAGCTCATCCGCCTGGAACCTACACCGCATATCGGACATAAATACTGTACATTAGAAAGTGTCCAGAGATACTTTACGAGAAGAGCCCTCCACTCCTCCACTCGCAACAGAATACCCTAAGCAACTAGACTTACAATCCTAGGTTTAGAAAGCTTAGAACTACGTCGCCTTAAACACGATCTAAGCATAGCCCATAAAATCATCTGCTACAACGTCCTTCCTGTCACTGACTACTTCGCCTTCAACCACAACAACACACGAGCACACAACAGAGACAAACTTAAAGTAAACCGCTCCAAATTCGACTGCATACGACTTTAGTAACCGAGTAGTTGACGCATGGAACTCGCTACCAGACTGTGTAGTGTCATCACCTAATCCCCAAAACCTTACTCTTAGACTATCCACTGTTGACCTCTCCCGATTCCTAAGAGGTCAGTAAGGGGTGTGCATAAGGGGTGTCTATCCCCTGTCCTAATGTTTCTCTTTTCGCAGGAGATGCGTTCCGAGACCGCCGCGAAAGTTGAATTTCCGCGAAGTAGAGATGCGGAAGTAAATACACTATTTAACACTTTAAACCCTTAAATTACAATTTCCCATTCCCTTAGCAACCTTTTAGATTATTACTCACCATGTTTATTTATTAAAGTTTATTTTAAAATAAACTTTAGGCGAAAGTTTGGCGATGACATGTGACATCATCGGGCGGGAAAAACCGTGGTACAGGGGGAAAAACCGCAAACTATTTTTTTAATTAACATTTTTGAAAAACCGTGGTATAGACTTTTTGCAAAGTTCGAACCCGTGAAAATCGAGGGAACACTGTATCATGTATATGAATATTATTATATCTTTGCATACCACCAATTCGGACTTGACAAAACAAATAAAATAAAATAAAATAAATAAAATAAGTGCTAGAAGCATCCGGTGACCGAATGCAACTCAAGAAGAGAGAGGGTTTGCGACGTGAGCATTGCACACAGCTGTGGGGGTGAGGGCTGAGATCATTGTAGGAGGAATAGGGCGAGGAAGAAAACACATTCCTGTCTGATTCTGTTGCAATCAATCTATTCCAGCAGAAAGATTTAGGATTTTTTTTTGGGGGGGGGGGAGGCTTTTCCCGGAGTTTGATCAGGAAATGCTGATCAAAGGAAATACAGTGTTCCCTTGACTTTCATGGGGGATGTGTTGCAAGACCTCCTGCGAAAGTCAAATTTCCGCGAAAGTAGATAATGCGGACGTAATTACGCAACCTGCCTTCCATTGAGGAACTGGATACTGCACGAGTCAAAAAGAGGGCGGTGAAAATATTGACTGACCCCTCGTATCCTGGACGCAAACTGGTTCAACTCCTACCCTCAAAACGTCGCTAGAGCACTGAACACCAAGACAACTAGACACAAGGACAGTTTTTCCCCAAATGCCATCACTCTGCTAAACAAATAATTCGCTCAACACTGTCAAACCATTCACTAAGGCTGCAACGCTATTAATACTAGTTTTTTCTCAGCATTCCTATCACCCATTTCCTCCAATTTATGACTGTATGACAGTAACTTGTTGCTCGTATCCTTAAGATTTTTATTAATATTGTTTCTTCATTGCTTATTTGTGCCCTGTGACAATCATTAAGTGTTGCACCTCATGGTTCTTGAGAAATGTATCTTTTCTTTTATGTACACTGAGAGCATCTGCACCACAGCAAATTCCTTGTGTGTCCAATCACACTTGGCCAATAAATAATTCTATTCTATTCTATTCCATCCACCTTCCCTCCCTCCCAACATCCATCCATCCTCTATCCATCCATCTGTCCATCCAAACATCCACCTATCATCCACTCATCCACATGCACACGCCTTGAAATTAACGACACAGCTAATCTGTCTCTCCTGCTGGATAATCTGGCTCAAGGTTGACCCGTTGTCTTCAAATGGATCTTTTTAATTAGATAAAGAGATAATCTAATTTAAAATTTAATGAGACACTCGGATGAGCAATCGGCAGGCCTGCTCTATTTAACCGGCAAGAAAATGAGGCTGCTTTGCACAGAATTGTGTTGTCAGTTTCTCACAATATCTGGGTGGGGAGGGAGTGAAAGAAACGGGGAGCAGCTAAATGAAATAGTTTGGGCCAATCACAAGGAGACGGTGAGTTCTAGTCCCGCCTTAAGTATTAGAGCCAACTGGGTGACTTTGGGCCAATCACCAGGAGACGGTGAGTTCTAGTCCCGCCTTAGGTGTTATAGCCAGCTGGGTGACTTTGGGCCAATCACCAGGAGACGGTGAGTTCTAGTCCCGCCTTAGGTGTTATAGCCAGCTGGGTGACTTTGGGCCAATCACAGGAGACGGTGAGTTCTACTAACGCCTTAGGTGTTATAGCCAGCTGGGTGACTTTGGGCCAATCACCAGGAGAGGGTGAGTTCTAGTCCCGCCTTAGGTATTATAACCAGCTGGGTGACTTTGGGCCAATCACCAGGAGACGGTGAGTTCTAGTCCCGCCTTAGGTATTATAGCCAGCTGGGTGACTTTGGGCCAATCACCAGGAGACAGTGAGTTCTAGTCCCGCCTTAGGTGTTATAGCTAGCTGGGTGAATTTGGGCCAATCACCAGGAGACTGTGAGTTCTAGTCCCGCCTTAGGTGTTATAGATAGCTGGGTGACTTTGGGCCAATCACCAGGAGATGGTGAGTTCAGTTTTTTAAAAAATAAAAAAAATAAAAAAAGCATATCATTAAACAGATAAATAAATGAGGTCTTGCCTATCTGGAATTTTCAGCCCTTCAGACGTAAGGAGAATATTCTTCAAAATTGTTCAGCCTCCCAACGACTAGAAGGGCGGCATATAAATGTAATAAATAAATAAAAATAATCTACCTTTTTGGTCTTGCTTCCATTTCCTCTCACTTATGACTTGTTGCTTGTATCCTTAAGGCTTTTATTAATATTAATTGTTTCCTGTTTGTTTATTTGACCCCGATGACAATCATTAAGTATTTTTTACCTCATGATTCTTGACAAATGTAGTATATTTTCTTTTATGTACACTGACAGCATCGGCACCAAAGGCAAATTTTTTGTGTGTCCAATCACTCTTGGCGAATAAAGAATTGAATTCTATTCTATTCTAATTCTATTCTATTCTAATTCTATTCATTGTTTCCTGATTGCTTATTTGTACCCTATGACAATCATTAAGTGTTTTTTACCTCATGATTCTTGAGAAATGTATATTTTCTTTTATGTACACTGAGAGCATTGGCACCAAAGACAAATTCTTTGTGTGTCCAATCACAATTGGCCAATGAAGAATTGAATTCTATTCTATTCTATTCTAATTCTATTTATTGTTTCCTCATTGCTTATTTGACCCCCGTGACAATCACTAAGTGTTTTTTACCTCATGATTCTTGACAAACGTATATTTTCTTTTATGTACACTGAGAGCATCGGCACCAAAGACAAATTCTTCGTGTGTCCAATCACAATTGGCCAATAAAGAATTGAATTCTATTCTATTCTATTCTATTCTAATTCTATTCATTGTTTCCTCATTGCTTATTTGACCCCCGTGACAATCACTAAGTGTTTTTTACCTCATGATTCTTGACAAACGTATATTTTATTTTATGTACACTGAGAGCATCGGCACCAAAGACAAATTCCTTGTGTGTCCAATCACTCTTGGCCAATAAAAGAATTCTATTCTATTCCATTCTATTCTATTCTATTCTATAAATATGGACCTTTAAGAACTGCACGAACGAATCTCTCCAGGCACAGCATGCTCGCTCCAGTTACTGCTTAAAACAAAACCTTTATTTCTGCCCCAATAATAGATTTCTCCTTGAATTAAAAAAAAGGATTTTTTTTTAAAGAGCCCAAGACTCCGTTAATAAAAATGGACATGTTGGAAGAGAAAAAAAAAGGCCTTATTTGAAGCAGAGAACGAAGCCTCAGAGAGAGTGAGAGAAAACAGCGGGAGATTCCCTCCATCATGTCAACCTTTAAGTCAAGAGATGGATTTTCCTGGAGGGAAGGCTTTGAAGATTAAGACGGGTCTCGGAATTCAAAAGCTGCATTTGCCACCGCGAGATTAAACCCAAAAACCAAACACCCTTGAAGTTTGCTTCAGCCTTGAAGTTTATGACAAGGGATCCGACACCAAGTAAATCTAGAGTAAGGATCGAAAATTCTCGCAGCACTCTATTATGAGCAAAAAGAAGTCTTTGCCTCCTTTGGAAACTGGAAAAATTGTCTACGAGGATAGAAACATAGAAGATTGACAGCCGAAGGCGGTTCCCTTCTGTCCAGGGGAAGACCTCCAAGGTCCCAACTCTGTGATTTGGTTGTCCTCCATCACACCCTCCAGACAAAAATGTCTACCTTGGATCCAGGAGCAAAGAAATCTTCTACAGTAGAACGAGAGTGAGATGACAAAGAAAGGACACTTTTTAAAAAAAATTCATGTCAGAAATGAAAATGATATTAAAGCACAGGGGAAATTTGCTGTTTTGGGTCCCTCATTTCCAAGGGACAAATATAGAGTGAATTTAGATCAGGTTAAAAGAGGGCAGGGCTTTGAAAAAAAGGAGCCCTTCCTTTCAAAATTTTGGCACAAATGTGAAGGAAAGCAGATTGCCTGGCCGATCCCAAGAGGGACCATTAAATCAAACTTGGATCGGTGACATTTTGCAGTAAGGGTCAAAAAGTCACGGGGTGGAACTTCAATACTGGCCCGTGATTGACCCCCCCTAATTGTTGGACCTTAGAAACATAGAAACATAGAAGACTGACGGCAGAAAAAGACCTCATGATCCATCTAGTCTGCCCTTATATTATTTTCTGTATTTTATCTTAGGATGGATATATGTTTATCCCAGGCATGTTTAAATTCAGTTACTGTGGATTGACCAACCACGTCTGCTGGAAGTTTGTTCCAAGCATCTACAACTCTTTCAATAAAATAATATTTTCTCATGTTGCTTTTGATCTTTCCCCGTAAGGAAGGAAGGAAGGAAGGAAGAGAAGGGAAGACAGGAAAGAAGGAAAAAGAAGGAAGGAAGGAAGAGAAAAAAGAAAGGAAGGAAGGAAGAAGTTAGAGGTAGGGAAGAAGAGAAAGTGAAAGAAGGGAGGGAGGGAGGAAAGAAAAAAGGAAGAAAGAAAGGAAAGAAAGGAAGAGAAAGAAAGAAGAGGAAGAGAGAAAGAAAAGATGGATTTATTTATTTATTTATTTATTTATTATTATTATTTAGATTTGTATGCTGCCCCTCTCCGCGGACTCGGGGATGGATGGAAGGAGAAAGAGAGAAAGAAAGAAAGAAAGAAAGAAAGAGGAAAAATCCCAGTGCAGTTTAGTTACAGGAACGAAGGAAGGAAGGAAGGAAAGATAAAAAGAGAAAGGAAGGGAAGGGAAGAAGGGGAGGGAAAGAAAGGGGAAGAGAAATGAAGAAAAGAAAAGAGAAGAGAAGAAAAGAAAATTTCCGATCCAACAGGATGACAAGGCAACCAAACTATTCCATGGTCCAGATTCTGGAACGCTCTGGATGAAATGACCTTAACGAAGGAAAGGAATCAAGTTGGGATGGACGCTTCAATTCCCTTCCTTCGTTTCCCGCGAGTGGTTCCATTTTTTTGTCCAGGTTGCAACAAAAGAAGATCCAACAAATAAAATGGAAAGGTTGTGCCCCCCTAGGATCATCTTTTAACACGACCCCCAACAATTAATTGTTGCACCTGCAACAACAAAGCCTGCAGAGGGCTTTTGAACTCTGCTTTTCGCAGCCAAATGCACTTTTGACAATAGCAATGGTGAAGGGAAGCCAAAACTGTTTATTATGACTCCAAATTCCCCTCTCCAGCTCTCCGGGACCCAGCTAGCTTTTTAATAAGAAATGATCTCAGGCGAGAGAGGCGTACAAGGGAATCCATTCTTCCGCTGACGATTTTTCCTGCAAAAAAAAGGGATTGCTAATAAAAAAACCTTTGCAAATTAAGTTCCGATGGCCTGCTGTATTTTGAAAAGCTGCCAATATCCTTTGTGTGTGTGTGTGTGTGTGTTTGTTTTATACTTCAGGAAGTTTAATAAAATAGCTCTTTATATTTTGTTCCTTCTCTGCATGTGCGTTCAATGTTTATGTATTTTTTTAATACCTTTAAATTAAACCACATGCCTAGGATTTAATTGAAGGGTAAGGCACTGAATAAATAAATCTCATAAAATCTTTCTGCTTTTGTTATGGTTCAGTTCAGGCGGGTTACCTTCAGTTATTAGGTGGGTTAAAGAACAATAAATAAAATATGGAGCACACACACAAAAAAACCCCAATCCCTCGCGAGATATTAAAAACTACTGCGAATAAAGGAAGCTATATTTCTTCCAAATTTATAGCATCTAAAATGAGTGGGATCTGAATTTCGCAACGAATTATAACTCCCCGTTTGCGGGAGAGCATGAAAGATTCATAGAAGAGCCCAAGGAATCTATTAAAAGAGGCAAATAAACTGAACACGAGAAATTTAAACACTTGCAAGCTCGATCTATCTTGAAATGAATTAATTTTCAATATATCGTTGTTTTGTAAGCTGCTAGTCGATCAATAGGGTTTATGGCCGTGATGGAGAATCTATGGGACATGTGCTACAGGTGGCAAGGAGAGCCATATCAGAGGGCGCATGAGGCGTTGCCCTATTATTTATTATTATTTATTGGATTTGTATGCCGCCCCTCTCCGTAGACTCAGGGCGGCTAACAACAGTAGTACAAAACAGCATGTAAATCCAATACCAAATCAGTTTAAAAAACCTTATTTGTAAAACCAATCATATATACAAACATACCATGCGTACATTGTAAAGGCCTAGGGGGCAAAGAATATCTCAGTTCCCCCATGCCTGACGGCAGAGGTGGGTTTTAAGGAGCTTACAAAAGGCGAGGAGGGTGAGGGCAATTCTAATCTCCGGGGGGAGTTGGTTCCAGAGGGCCAGGGCCGCCACAGAGAAGGCTCTTCCCCTGGGGCCCGACAAACGACATTGTTTTGTTGACGGGACCCAGAGAAGGCCCACTCTGTGGGACCTAACCAGTCGCTGGGATTCGTGCGGCAGAAGGCGGTCTCGTAGATACCCTGGTCCGGTGCCATGCCTATATTAGCTCCAGCGTGCATGCGCGCACCAGCCAGCTGATTTTCGGCCTAGGGAAGGCTGTTTCTCTCTCCAGGGGTTTTCCTCAAGCCCCGGAGGGCAAAAAAACACAATATGAAAACCGGAAGTTTGGAAAAAACGGACTTCCAGTCTTTCTACCAGTTTTTTCTCATCATCCCTATCACCCATTTCCTCCCACTTGTGATTGTCTCTTGTATTCTTAAGATTTTATTAATATTGTTTCCTCATTTCTTATTTGACAACACCCCCCCCCCCCGGGCCAATCATTAAGTGTTTTTACCTCATGATTCTTAACAAATGTATCTTTTTCTTTTATGTACACTGAGAGCATATGCACCAAGACAAATTCCTTGGGTGTCCAACCACACTTGGCCAATAAAGAATTATATTCTGTTCTATTGTATCCTTACGATTTAATTTAATATTGATTGTTTCCTGATTATTTGACCCCTATGACAATCACTAAGTGTTTTTTACCTCATGATTCTTGACAAATGTATCTTTTTCCTTTAAATATACTGAGAGGATCTGCACCACAAATTCCTTGTGTGTCCAAACACACTTGGCCAATAAAGAATTCTATTCTATTATTATGATGGGACCCCAGGACACCGCAACTGTCGTAAATAGGAGTCAAGTTGCTAAGCGTCTGCGTTTGGATCACGTAATCATGGAGACGCAGCAAAGATCGTAACTTTGAAAATCGGTCGCAAGTCTCACTGAAACCGTCATAAATATGGGTCGCGTGACAAGATATCTGAATTTCGATCACGGGGATGCTGCAATGGTCATAAGTATGAAAAACTGACATAGGTGTGAAAAGGGCCCCTTTTTCACAGTGCCGTTGTAACTGAACGGTCACTAAATGAAACTTTCCTTCTTTCCTTCCCCAGGGGACACCGCCAATCATTTATTTATTTATTGGATTTGTATGCCGCCCCTCTCCGCAGACTCGGGGCGGCTGACAACAGCAATAAAACAGTATATAACAAAATCCAATACTAAAAACAGTTAAAAACCCATTATATAAAAACCAATCATACATACAGACATACCATGCATAAAATTGTAAAGGCCTAGGGGGAAGTGTATCTCAGTTCCCCCATGCCTGGCGGCAGAGGTGGGTTTTAAGCAGCTTTCGAAAGGCAAGGAGGGTGGGGGCAATTCTAATCTCTGGGGGGGAGTTGGTTCCAGAGGCCGGGGCCACCACAGAGAAGGCTCTTCCTCTGGGTCCCGCCAAGCGACATCTGTTTTTGTAACCCTTCTTTTGAATGAAAACAGGATGCACCTAAATAATTGTAAATACACAGCAAATGCTTTTGGCATTTAATTCTAAACTCCCTGGTTGGCAACAGAAGAACTCCAAATTTCTGTGAAATCTGCTGTGCTGAACACTGTGCATGTATCAATGCGTGTGGGAGTCTACGGATGTCGGGAACACAGCTTAGTTGATTCTAAAATATGCTGCGAGTTTACAATGGAGCAGAAAAGCACAGCTTTAAAAATTTTGCATTGGAGTTGTTGTTTTTTTTAACCCAACCTGTATTATTTTTATATGTAACTCAAGGCAAAGAATATTCCAAATAACCTTCCTCTTCTTTTCCTCATAATCCCGTGAGGTGAAAATGGGTTGAGTTGGGCCAGGGGTCTGCAACCTTAAACACTGAAAAAGCCCTGTGGGGACCCAGTGCCCACAGAAAACAAAACAGCGGGAGTCACATAACCTGGATGGGCCTGGCCAACTCGACATCACTCATTCCCACCCAGTCGCATGACACCCCCCCTCCCAATCACGGTTACCCGGTTTTTGTGGCTCCCAGTGTTTTCTATGGGAAATGGGTCTCTCTCTTTCTGTGTCTCTCTCTCTCATCTTTCTCCCTCTCTTTCTCCCTTTCATCTCTCATCTCTTTCTCCCTCTCCCTCCCATCTTTCTTCTTCTCTTTCTCCGTCACCCTCTCTTTCCCTCTCATCTTTCTCCCTCTCTCCTTTCCTCTCACCTTTCTCTCTTCTTTCTTTCTCTCTCTCTCTTGTTCCCTCATCTTTCTCCTTGTCATCTTTCTCCCTCCCTCTCAATTTTCTCCCCCTCTCTCATCGCTTTTCTCATTCTCTTTCTCCCTCTCCTTCTCTCTCCCATTCTCATCTTTCTCCCTCTGCCTTCCTCTCATTTCTTTCATCTCTCTCTCTCCCTCTCATCTCTTTCTCCCTCTCTTTCTCCCTCTCCCTCTCTCCCAATTTCATCTTTCTCCTTCTGCCTTCTGCTCATCTCTCTCCCTCATCTCTTTCTCCTTCTCCCTCTATCTTTCCTCCTTTCCCCCTCCCTCTCATTCTCTCTTTCTCCCACTCTCTTCTCTTTCTCCCTCTCCCGTACAATCTCTGGCTTTCTAGCCTGGTGCCTTAACCACTAGACTTAACCGGCTCTCTGCTATTTTATATTATATATTAGACTCCTGCATCAAAAGCAACCCAAGTAACTGCAAACTATATTATTTAAGAGGTGTTTCGTAACAGCCTTGGAGGAACCTTGTATGCAGTAAGCATTTGAATTAGCCAAACATTTATTTATGGTAATATAAAGCCAGATTTGGCAGTTTTAACATGTGCGGCTTTCGACTCCCAAAATTCCCCAGCCAGACTGATGTAGAAAATAATATATTCCAACAATAGTTAAAATTGACAATGTTTCCTACTGCAGGGATTGGGGTTGTTGTTTTTTGCAAGCCTGCAATTCCATAAGAAGTAAATTAGATCCCAAAAGATTAAAAGGGGGGGGGGAAACCCCCCCTCTTAAGCATAGTTTTTATATTAAGGGTTTTAAATGGCTTTTTATTGTTGGATTTGTCCCGTGTTTTGTGTTGGGGGCCGCTCCGAGTCTCCGGAGAGAGGCGGCATACAAATCTAATAAATAATAATAATAATAGCCAATTTACTATCACTAGAACTTTACCTCTTGATCAGAGTTTCTAAGATATATTTTTTTTCTCACTTTTGGTGTCCTGAAAAGTCTTGAAAGCCCCCAGATTTTCCACGCAAACTTAATTTCCCTTTTAAGATTTGGCATCAATGCCCCGAACCAGTTGCATTTACATTATTGAATGTGGCATCTAAATTGAAAGGCAGTTTTTAACATGTCCAGTGTTGAAGGAAATCTCAGAGTTAAATACAGTGATACCTTGCCTTACAAACTTAATTGGTTCCGGGACGAGGTTCTTAAGGTGAAAAGTTTGTAAGACGAAACAATGTTTCCCATAGGAATCAATGGAAAAGCGATTAATGTGTGCAAGCCCAAAACTCACCCCTTTTGCCAGCCGAAGTGCCCGTTTTTGCACTGCTGGGATTCTCCTGTGGCTCCCCTCCATGGGAAACCCCACCTCTGGACTTCTGTGTTTTTGCGATGCTGCAGGGGAATCCCAGCATCGCAAAAACAAGCGCTTTGCTGGCAACGGAAGTCCAGAGGTGGGGTTTCCCAGCGAGGGGAGCCTCAGCGAAATTGCAGCATCGCAAAAACACCGAAGTCCTCGAAACCCCAACTCCGGACCTCTGTGTTTTTGCGATGCTGCAATTTCACTGAGGCTCCCCTCGCTGGGAAACCCCACCTCTGGACTTCCATTGCCAGCGAAGCACTCGTTTTTGCGATGCTGGGATTCCCCTGCAGCATCGCAAAAACACAGAAGTCCAGAGGTGGGGTTTCCCATGGAGGGGAGCCTCAGGGGAATCCCAGCAGTGCAAAAACGGGCGCTTTGGCTGGCAAAAGGGCTTGCACGCATTAATCGCTTTTCCATTGATTCCTATGGGAAACATTGTTTCGTCTTACAAACCTTTCACCTTACAAACCTCATTCCGGAACCAATTAAGTTCGTAAGACAAGATATCACTGTACTTGTGGAAAACAAGGAGCGTTTGACAAGCTTTGCACGCCAATGACAGCATGCCAGAACCAATCCCAAGAAACACTGTCTTTCATCCAAAATTACACTTCACGTGGAATTTAAATGGGGAATGCATGGTCCACCTCCAGATATTTGAGCTTGACCAGTCATTAAGGAAGATTTCTACCAAGAGACTATTAATGCCCGTGATGGCGAATCTATGGCGTGTCAACGGGCACAGGAGCCGTTGCCTTAGCTCAACTCCAGCGCTGAGAAAGTGGATGGAGGTGATTTGATCTCCATTTTTTTTTTTAAAAAATTGAAGACTAGAACTCAGGGTTTGATTTTGCAAGGAAGCAGACTGCGGAGCACGGATAAATATCAATTATTTAACATTTAAAATAATACCCCCAAGCAGATTGTGGTTAAATATACGGAAAGTTCTCCAACACTTACAAGCTGTTCAACAGTGCGACAGATTTAATTTGGAAGTGGTGGGTAAAGTGAGCCTTCGCGGAGACATTTAAAGGGAAACATAAAGAAGGTTCTCGAGTGAGAAAATGTGTGTACCAAAGCAGGGAGCGTCTTTCAAATAATGGCCTAAGAAGAGCCCTGCTGAATCGGGCCAAAGCCCATCGAGTCCAGCATTCTGTGTCACCCAGTGGCCCACCAATTGTCCATGGGGATCTTGAGCAGAAAGAGAAGGCAAGACCCTCCCTTCCCCTTGACCCCCAACCAATGGTACTCAAGGGAACCCTGCCTGCCTCAACCAACATAGAGGTGGCACTTGGACATCCGTTGCAAAAACCACCGATACCTTGGCATCCATGAATCTGTCTAATCCTGCCTTGAAGCTATCAAGACTGACAGCTGTCACGACCTCTTCTGGAAGTGAATTCCATAAACCAATGACCCTGTGGGTAAAGAAATATTTCCCTTGATTTGTCCTCAATTTCTTACGTATGAGTTTTAGGGAGGGCCCCCTCGTCCTAGTATTGTGTGATAGAGAAAATAATTTTTCTCTATCCACCGGGGTTTAAGATTTTTTTGCCTCTTCTTTACAAACTATTTTTACCTTACAAACGAAAAGTGGGTTTTGTTCATAGTTATTCCCAGGGATTTTTCTTTTTTAAAAAAAATAACAACTTCTCGGTCTAGCCAACAATCTTGGGAATTTCCCAGATTGCAAGGATTCAAGTCTTAACCACAGCCAATCCTGGTTAACCCTCGAGATCAATCCGGGTCAGCTAAGTGAACCTTGTTACTGAGCCTGCGAAAGGTTTGGTGACACCATTATTTCCCAAACCATTTTTTTAAAGTTCCCATTCGGCATGCCAACTGTTGTGGTTAGCTCTGGCCCAGCTCCTGCCCCAAGGACTGTGGATGTGGGGGAGACATCCACATGCTGCAGGCCTGTTTTGCCCCCGGTGGAATCTGCTGACGAAGGCTCCTCTGACCAAGAAGACATGAGTGACAGGGAGGAGGAGAGTGTGGCAGACAGCTCAGAAGGAGATCAATTATCTCTCTCCTCTTTGGATTCAGGACAAGAGTTAATGATACAGCCACGCATGCGGAGAGCGATGCATAGGCAGCAACAACTGAGAGATTATTATCAAAGAAAAAGGAGGCCACCTGTGGTTGGGTGGGGCTGTGGTCATTAGTGAGGCTGCTATAAAGAGCAGCCTGTGGGTTTGGCCATTGTGGAGGGTTATCTGATCATTGTGTTTCTTGCCTGCTTTGCTGTCTTTGACCTTTTGTGTGCTGATTTTTCCCCACTTTGAAACTAAACCAGAGCAAAGTGTGTTTCACTTTGTGAAAGAAGAAGGACTGTGAATTGCCTCACAGCTGCAAGCTAAGTATCTCAGAACTGATAAGGGACTTGTACAAATTACCAGTTTGTTTGGAGACGAGTGCTCTTTGCTATACCAAAAGGGGGCTTGGTTTATTTGGATTTTCATGATAAAGAACATTGTTTTGAATTTTCAAACGTGTGTGTGTCTGAAATTTGTACCTGTGAATTTTTGGGAGGAGTCTACCAGACAGCCCGACAGAACATCAACCAATCAACCCATTTGCCAATCCAAGCTAGTTTCCGGAACCTCAATTAGAGGTAATTCTTGCAACCGTTTGTTTAGTAATCATTGTGAAGGTACGATGGCGCTGAATAAAAAGGACTTATGACGGTTTTCTACACTTACGACTATCACATCTCTGTAGTCACGTGATCAAAATTCAGACGCTTGGAAACTGGCATGTACTTATGACTGTTGCAGTGTCTCGGAGTCACGTGATTCCCTTTTGCAACATTCCGACAAGCAAAAAGTCACCCAAGAACCCAAATTCACTTAAGAACCGCAGACGGTAAATTGCTAAGTTTGTAACCACGAAAGAGATGGGGAGTTACTTCTTCAGACGTATTTTTTTTAAAAAATTCTTTCATCTTTCTTCCCCCCCCCCCGACTTTCCCCTTGAAGTTTCTCTAATAAGTCCTGAGTAAAATTTTCTTTTCATAAAAATTATATTAAAAAAGAAAAAAGATATCTGTACGGCCCCAATAAAAACCATTTGAACTGTCTTAATGAATTCTTCTCTTCGTTAATACTGCAACATCGTTCGCTTAATAGATATACATTAATCCCCCAAAGATTCTTCCAAGGTTTTTTGATCCAGTAAAGTTTACTTCAAAGCATTTCCCCCCCCCCCCCCCACCCTATATATGTAACATTAATTAAATTTCTCTACTGGATAAATCCACAATGGTTACCATATTTTCTCCATAAAGGCATACTCAAACAACCCAACAAGACCGACACAGACTTCAGACGATAAGGACCAGAATACCTACGGGACCGCCTTCTGCCGCACGAGTCCCAGCGGCCAATTAGATCCCACAGAGTTGGCCTTCTCCGGGTCCCGTCGACTAAACAATGCCATCTGGCGGGACCCAGGGGAAGAGCCTTCTCTGTGGTGGCCCCAGCCCTCTGGAATCAACTCCCACTGGAGATTCGAATTGCTCCCACCCTCCTCGTCTTCTGCAAGATGTTAAAGACCCACTTATGTCGCTAGGTATGGGGGGGGACTGATTCCCCCCCCCTTTGCTAATTATAGCAGTTGAGAATGGTATGATCGTGTAGTATTGTTTTTTAATATTAAGGGATTTAACTTCAGTTTTACTAATATTAGATTTGAACCACTGCTTATTGTATTTTATTATTGTTGTGAGCCGCCCTGAGTCCTTGGAGAGGGGCGGCATACAAATCTAATAAATAATAATAATAATAATAATAATAATATTATTATTATTATTATTATTATTATTATTATTATTATTATTATTATTATTATTATTATTGGAGGGCACGCAAGACTTTTTCATGTCTCAGGTCCAGCGCAGCTGATTTTTGGCCTTAGGAAAGGATACCTCCCAATAGACATACCGGAAGTTCAGAAAAACACCCTTCCGGTTTGTCGTTGTCCGGGGAAGCTTTCTGAATGAAGAAGATTCAAGGTCATCCTTGGTTCAGCACCAGCCGGAAGTACAGGGGAGGATCGTGGACGTTGAGAGGACCGGAGTGGTCCATGTGATGAAGTTGTGGGTGTGGGGGGGACAAGGGATGGACCTTAACCTGGGTGGAGAACTGTAGGAAAATTAAGTTTCGGGTTGACTACATCAGTGTTTCCCAACCTTGGCAACTTGAAGATATCTGGACTTCAACTCCCAGAATTCCCCAGCCAGCATTTGCTGGCTGGGGAATTCTGGGAGTTGAAGTCCAAATATCTTTAAGTTGCCAAGGTTGGGAAACACTGGACTACATTTCGTATCCAACATGGCTCAGTTAATAATTCGGAACTTGGAAGGAGGCCAAGGTTTGGATTCTGGTTTATTTCTAAGGATGTTAATTGGAACGTCGACACTTATGGCATAAGTTGTAGCTGCTGTTGCAAACCGCAGGAAAATAGCCCATCCAGAAAAAACTAAGTGCTGTGAAGCAGGAAGTTTCTCCTGCATTAAAAACCATTTTTTAAAACCATAATGGCTGCACAAGGTCTTGCCAATTCTATTGTTTCCCCTATATTGGTTTTGGATCGATTCCTAAACAATTCTGGAACAGCCAACGACAGGTTTAGCCAAAGCAACAAGGCTGCCAAGGTCTTTCTGTAGACACCAGATTGACGGAGGTCAGAGATTATTGTCAATTTTCAGGGGACAGACAGCATACAAATCTAATAAATAAATAATAATAATATTAATAATAATATTAATAATTTTAATAATAATAATAATAATAATCAACGTTTTTCACGGAGGATGCGTTCCAAGACCACCCGTGAAAAACAAATTTCCGTGAAGTAGAGGAAAGATATTTTTAATGTATTTAACAAGTATTTGGACTTTTAAAACCCACCCTTTGCATCAAACCGTCATTCTACAATGTTTCTCAGCTGGAACTCCTACCAGTTTCTTTAATAGAATTTTATGAATTTTTAAAGGATTTAAAATTTTCAATGGATTTAATGGATTTAAGCCCCCTTTGAAAACCCGTGAAATAGCAAATCCGAGAAAGATGAACTGTGAAGTAGTGAGGGATTACTGTATTCATTTTCCTCTATAGCTGAAGCACAGTAATACCTCTTCTTATGAACTTAATTGGTTCCGGGAGGAGGTTCGTAAGGCGAAAAGTTCATAACACGAAACAATGTTTCCCATAGGAAACAATGTAAAATAAATTAATGCGTGCAAGCAAAAAAAAAAATCGCAAAAACAGCCCTCCGCTGGGCGCCACTACCCGGCTGTTACCAAAAGTTCAGGTTCGGGAGGCCGCTGAGAAGCCCCGCCGCCCGGCTGTCGCCTTTTGAAACAGTCGGGGGGCTTCTCGGCGTTCTCCCGAACGCCGAACCTGAACATTTGCCAAACTTCCAGGTTTGGCATTTGGGGGAACGCCGAGAAGACTCCCGGCTGTTTCAAAAGGCGACAGCTGGGCGGCGGGGCTTCTCGGCGGCCTCCCGAACCCGGACGTTCGGCAAAAGTTCGAGTTCGGCGTTCGGGGGGGGATGCCGAGAAGCCCCCTGGCTGTTTCAAAAGGCGACAGCTGGGCAGCGGCGCTTCTCAGCGGCCTTACGAACCCGAATGTTGAACCCGAACTTCCAGGTTTGGCGTTTGGGCGGCGGGTTCATAAGGTGAAAAAAGTTCGTAAGAAGAGACAAAAATTATCCGAACCCCGGGTTCATATCTTGAAAAGTTCGTATGACGAGGGGTTCGTATCACGAGGTACTACTGTATTTGTAATTTGTAATAATTAGAGTAGCTGAGAATTTTCAATCGCGCCGCATATAAATAAACCGTGACGGCTACTCCTGTTGGAAATCTGTCACACACTGAATCACGATCAATTTATTTAGGAAATTCTCACCTCCTCTTAGAGGAAACGCAAAAACAGCTGCATTTTTATGAACGAGTTTGCACGAAGGAAATTAATAAGAAAAGGGGAAAAAACCCACCTGCAATTACTGAAGTGCATGTAATCTATTAGGAGAGTGATGGCGAACTTTTTTTGCTGCGCGTGCCAAAAGGTTGTTTGTGTGAGTCTGTGTGTGCTAACGTGCGCACATGTGCCCACACTCAGTCCTCTCCTCCCACGCATGTCACACTCCCCCATGCCCACCACCTTGTACTTGTGCATAGGCCTTACCGAAGTCTCGGACAGTGAAAAACGGCAAACCGGAAGTTCAGAAAAAAATGGACTTCTGATTTGCCCATTATTGATTGATTGATTGATTGGATTTGTATGCCGCCCCTCTCCGGAGACTCGGGGCGGCTAACAACAATAATAGAACAGTATACACAATAATCCGATAGTAAAAACAATTAAAAACCCATTAAAGTAAAAATCAAACATACTATTTTTCGCACTCCGGGGCTTCGGGAAGCTTCTGTGGAGCCTCCGAAGTACGAAAAACAGCACAACAGGGAAACCGGAAGTCCATTTTCCAAATTTCCGGTTTGCCTGTTGGGTTAATTTTTTTTGTACTCCGGGGCTTCAGGGAAGCTTCCTTGAAGCCTCCTGAGGACAAAATGGCCTTCCCCAAGGCTAGCGCGCGCATGCACTCTGGAGCTGACATAGGGTAACACCTCGCCATAGGTGGCACACGTGCCATAGGTTCGCCATCCCGGTATTAGGGTAATGTTTCTCAACCTTGCCGACTGGAAGGATGGGTGGACTTCAACTCATGTATCCCAGTGGCCAGTTAGGTCCCCCAGAATCGGCCTTCTCCAGGTCCCGTCAGCCAGACAATGTCGACTGGCGGGGCCTAGGGGAACAGCCTTCTCTGTGGTGGTCCCGGCTCTCTGGAACAAACTCCCTCTGGAGATACGTACCGCCCCCTCCCTCCTGGCCTTAAAAACCTACCTTTGCCGGCAGGCATGGGGGCTGCGAGCGATGAGACTGCCTCCAGCTGATATGAGATATGATTGGATTGGATAAATGTCTGTTCATGGGTTCTTTTAAATGTTTTTTATTAAATTTTCATATTTTAGAGACATTAGATTTCTTATATAATAATAATAATAATAATAATAATAATAATAATAATAAT
The DNA here is from genome assembly GCF_031021105.1 of Erythrolamprus reginae. Taxonomy (NCBI): domain Eukaryota; kingdom Metazoa; phylum Chordata; class Lepidosauria; order Squamata; family Dipsadidae; genus Erythrolamprus; species Erythrolamprus reginae. Next base: position 3,930,836 of record NC_091956.1, read on the forward strand.
AATATATTAGATTTGTATGCCGCCCCTCTCCGGATATAATATAACAATATAATATATATATATAATATAACAATATATAAAACAATATAATATTGTTATATTAATGTTGTACGCCGCCCAGAGTAGCGTCGAGAAGGGCGTCATAGAAATCTAATAAATAAATAAACTCCCAGAATTCCCTTGCAAGGCTGGTTGGGGAATTCTGGGAATTGAAGTCCAGCCGGCAAAGTTGAGAAAGCCTGTATTTATTTATTCATTCATTCATTCATTCATTCATTTATTCGATTTTTATGCCACCCTTCTCCTTAGACTCAGGGCGGCTTACAACATGTTAGCAATAGCACTTTTTAACAGAGCCAGCCTATTGCCCCCACAATCCGGGTCCTCATTTTACCCACCTCGGAAGGATGGAAGGCTGAGTCAACCTTGAGCCAGTGATGAGATTTGAACCGCTGACCTTCAGATCTACAGTCAGCTTCAGTGGGCTGCAGTACAGCACTCTTCCTGCTGCGCCACCCCGGCTCACTTTAGGGTTTCAATTGACACTCATATTCAACGCTCAACCGACAGGAAAAATTCCAGTGGGAGAATTTTTGGTATAAGAAACAAAGATTCTTAGTCTTCTCTTTTTCCCCCCCCCCCCAAGAATTCAAAATTATGTCTTATTGAAACTCTGGCTTAAGGAGAGCTCAAACAAACAAGGACACAATGTTGTATATGTATACTCATTTCCTTTCCTTAAAAAGATGTTTATGTGCTAATGGGTTCTATTACATCCTCCATCATTTCCTAGAGAAAAAAAAAACCCAGATTAATGTCGACCGACTTCCTGTTCAAATGGACTTCAATTTCATTTGATCAAGCACAAGCATCGAGCCCTTATAATTTGGAGAATTATATTGTTCCTTTTTTTCTTTTTGTAAATGAAATAATAATTTTATTTATTTATTTATTTGTTTGTTTATTGGCTTTGTATGCCACCCCTCTCCGCAGACTCAGGGCGGGTAACAACAGCAATAAAACAGCATATAATAATAATCCAATACTAAAACAGTTAAAAACCCATTATTATAAAACCAAAAATACATACAGACATACCATGCATAAAATTGTAAAGGCCTAGGGGGAAAGCAGAGGTGGGTTTTAAGCAGCTTACGAAAGGCAAGGAGGGTGGGGGCAATTTTAATCTCTGGGGGAGTTGGTTGCAGAGGGCCGGGGCCGCCACAGAGAAGGCTCTTCCCCTGGGTCCCGCCAAGCGACACTGTTTAGTTGACGGGACCTGGAGAAGACCCACTCTGTGGGACCTAACTGGTCGCTGGGATTCGTGCATAATTATAATAAGAATAATTGAAGGTACTTTGAAATCAGTCTAAGTCCCATGGCAGTTTGCAGACACGGAATTAAATAAATCCATTTAAAATCAAAGTAAGCAAGACGTAATCAACGAACATTCACATGCTTGCTTTGTTTCGCATCTTTTATTATCGAGCGACGACGGCACTTTTACGTGGTTTGGGAATCACCGGGTTTCACCACGTTGCCTTTGAACCAAGTTGCAGAAATGTTTGAAGAGTGATAAGGGTCTGATCTTGCTTACCCGGTATTCTTGGCAAACTCTCTCTCTTGAGGATAATCCCGTGGAAGCCGAGCCTTCAGATCAGTAGGGCTGCAAATCAAAGAGGAAAAATTTATGTTTTACTTTGGTGGTTTTATTATTTATTTATATAGTTAGTTAGTTTATATGCTGCACAACTCCTTAAGGACTTTGGTTCTACAGGAGGAGGAGGAGAGAAGAAGAAGAAGAGGAGGTAGAGGAGGGGAAGAAGGAAAGGCGGAGGAGGAGGAAGAAGAGAAGAGGAGGAGGAGAAGGGAGAAAAGAAGACAAGAAGAAGAGGAGGTAGAGGAGGAGGAAGAAAAGAAGATGAGAAGAAGAGGAGGAGGAGGAAGAGGAGGAGGAAGAAGAAGAAAAGAGGATGAGAAGAAGAAGAGGAGGAGGAGGAGGAAGAGGAAGAGGAGGAGGAGAGAAGAAGGAAGAAAAGATGAGAAGAAGAGGAGGAGGAGGAGGAAGAGAAGAGGAGGAGGAGAAGAGGAGAAGGAAGAAAAGAAGACAAGAAGAAGAAGAGGAGGAAGAGGAGGAGAAAGAAGAGAAGCGGAGGAGGAGGAGGAAGAAGAGAAGAGGAGGAGGAGGAGGAGGGAGAAAAGAAGACAAGAAGAAGAAGAGGAGGAGGAAGAAACGAAGATGAGAAGAAGAGGAGAAGGAGGAAGAAGAAAAGAGGATGAGAAGAAGAAGCGGAGGAGGAGGAAGAAGAGGAAGAGGAGAGAAGGAGGAAGAAGAAAAGATGAGAAGAGGAGGAGGAGGAGGAAGAGAAGAGGAGGAGGCGAAGAGGAGAAGGAAGAAAAGAAGACAAGAAGAAGAAGAGGAGGAAGAAGAGAAGAGGAGGAGGAGGAAGAAGAGGGAGGAGAGGAGGAAGAGGAAGAAGAAAAGAAGATGAGAAGAAGAGGAGGAGGAAGAAGAAGAGGAAGAGGAGGAGGAGGAGGAGAGGAGGAGGAGGAGGAAAAGAAGAAGAAGAAGAAGAAGAAGAAGAAGAAGAAGAAGAAGAAGAAGAAGAAGAAGAAGAAAGGTTTTACACTTAGGTGGGAAAAACCAATATGTACAAGGAACAGGTTACGCGAAACCTGGCTCAAATGCAGTTAACTGTGAGGGATCTTGGAGTCTTTAAAAAAAAAAAAGAATTAGATTTTTATTGATTATAACACAAAAAGTCAAAGACAGACATACAACAGCGATTGGGTTATTTACAACCCTATTTTCATATTTATTGTCGGAGATATTGGAGGGATTATTATCTGAAATTTATACATGTTTACATTTCTTTGTTGTTCTTATAACTAGCACTTCTTATATTACAGTGATCTTGCAGTCCTAATGGACAATCACGTGAGCCAGCCCTGTGCAGCAGCAGCCGAAAAGGCTAGTACGATACTTGGTTGCATAAACAGAGGGATAGAATCAGAATTCGTGTTAGTGCCACTAACAGGGGGAAGGAAAAACGAAGGAAGGTGGGAGGGAAGGAAGGAAGAAAAATATTTACCCACTAACTCACGTTTTGACCTTACAAAGCCTCGCCACAAATTTCCCCAACCTCTTATGTTTTTTAGCAGTAGACGCTAATATGACATCTGTTTATAGACATTTCTGGTAACAAACAAAAACTGCAAATAATTAATTTTTTTCCCCTCCACAACGACAGGTATTTAGCACCTTGAAGTAATTAGCACTCTCATCTCTTTGAGAGATGCTGCCTCGAGCGCAATTTGCACGGGCATTTAATTTTGAGAAAAATCACTGCTGTCATAAAGAAGAAGGGCTCCAACTTTGAAGAATCGCAGATAAAATAAGGTTGGGTTGCAGACCTTCAGGAACAGCTGGCCAGCCCAGATGTTGTCATGCAAAGGAAGCCTAAGGAAATGATTATGTTATCCAGAGACGCCTGGGGCCATAATTTATTCATTTTCTTGCTACCTCTATTTATATGCGCTTTAATCTCCTTTTCCTTTAAGTGGGACGTGATGTTCTGGTATTATTTGCTCCCTGTACATAATTTCATCCACAATTTTTAAAAAGTTGCTTCCCATAAAATAAAATGGCAAATTGCTGGCATAAGCCCGCTTACGAATTTATACATATTTTTGGAAGGGATTCCCTAAGCAAAACAACTTCATAGGGTAAGGATTCCAATATCTAACAGGTTACAATAAATAAGGTCTCTATCTTTTTATACATATCTTATGTTAAACATACTACGATACTATATTTGTATGAGAAATAAATAAAAAAATAAGGTTCCATTTAAGCAAAACTACAGTATCTATTTTATTTATCTATCTATTAATCTATTTGTTTGTTTGTCAAACAAGTACAGTGATACCTCGTCTTACAAACGCCTCGTCATACAAACTTTTCGAGATACAAACCCAGGGTTTAAGATTTTTTTGCCTCTTCTTACAAACTATTTTTATCTTACAAACCTACCACCGCTGCTGGGATGCCCCACCTCTGGACTTCCATTGCCAGCGAAGCACGCGTTTTTGCGCTGCTGGGATTCCCCTGAGGCTCCCCTCCATGGGAAACCCCACCTCCAGATTTCCATGTTTTTGTGATGCTGCAGGGGAATCCCAGCAGCACAAAAACGGGCGCTTCGCTGGCAACGGAAGTCCAGAGGTGGGGTTTCCCAGCGAGGGGAGCCTCAGTGAAATCACAGCATCGCAAAAACACAGAGGTCCAGAGGTGGGGTTTCGAGGACTTCAGTGTTTTTGCAATGCTGTGATTTCACTGAGGCTCCCTTCGCTGGGAAACCCCACTTCCAGACTTCCATTGCCAGCAAAGTGCTTGTTTTTGCGATGCTGGGATTCCCCTGCTGGGATTTACCTGCAGCATCAGTCCGGAGGTGGGGTTTCCCATGGAGGGGAGCCTCAGGGGAATCCCAGCAGTGCAAAAACAGGCGCTTCGGCTGGCAAAAGGGGTGAATTTTGGGCTTGCACGCATTAATCGCTTTTCCATTGATTCCTATGGGAAACATTGTTTCGTCTTACACACTTTTCACCTTAAGAACCTCGCCCTGGAACCAATTAAGTTTGTAAGACAAGGTATCACTGTATAGTATTATAGTACATATTAACATAACATAAGTAGAACGTAGTAATAGAAAGGATAATAAGACAGTAGGACAGGGACATTAGGCACATAAGTGCACTTATGCACGCCCCTTACAGACCTCTTAGACAAGGGGAGAGGTCGATAATGCAAGGTTGAAGATTTTGGGGTTGGGGGAAGCAACAACAGAGTCCGGTAATGAGTTCCAGGCGGTGACCACTCTATTGCTGAAATCGTATTTTCTGCAGTCAAGTTTGGAGCGATTTACATTCAGTTTGTATCTATTATGTGCTCTTGTGTTGTTCTTGTTAAAGGTGAAGTATTTTCGCTATCAGTACGCACTCTGGTTGCGGTGTCCCGGAGTCCTGCCATCTCCCTTTTGCAGCCTTCTGATCCACAAACTCAAGGGAGCTCACTTAACAATAGGGTAATAAACTTAAACAATGGCAATGATTCTGTGAACCACGTGGCAAGGAACGTCGTAAACCGAGACGAAATCGTAAACTGAGACGATTCGCAATGGAAATTTTGGGCTGGGCTGCAATTGGACAACCAAAATATCTCCGGGATCGCCTTCTGCCGCACGAATCCCAGCGACCGGTTAGGTTCCAGAGTTGGCCTTCTCTGGGTCCTGTCGACTAAACAATGTCGTCTGGCGGGACCCAGGGGAAGAGCCTTCTCTGTGGTAGCTCCGACCCTCTGGAACCAGCTCTCCCCAGAGATTAGGATTGCCCCCACCCTCCTTGCCTTTCGTAAACTCCTTAAAACCCACCTCTGCCGTCAGGCATGGGGGGATTGAAACATCTCCCCCTTGCCCATGTAGTTTTTGTGTATGATTCGATTGTGTGCTTGTTTTTTATATATTGGGGCTCTTTTGGATTTTTTAACTTAAAACTGTAATTTAGATTTTTAAATATTAGATTTGTTACTATGTTTTGTTTACCATTGTTGGGAACTGCCCCGAGTCTACGGAGAGGGGCGGCATATAAATCCAACAAATCTAATCTAATCTAATCTGTGATCAATTACTTAAACTGTAAAAAAAAGGGGGGGGAGATAACACACACACACACACACACCGTTTAATCAAACCGATTTTTTCTTCTCTTGGGACATTAAAAACTTGCACTTTTGCTCAGCTAAGTTGAGTTTTCAGAAGGGGTGGGAAGCCTCAGGCCTGCCCAAAAACCCATGAAACGGCGGGTTGCTGCTTTGCAACAGATGCACCGAGGCAGCGGAAAGTTGTTTAGCTGTTATTGTGGTTGTTGAGGCCTCCCGAGTCCCAAGGGCTGCCCACCTGTCAAACCCAAACACACTTCCTGCCTTGCCTGCAGAGACCGAACTCTTTTGAATTTGAAAGTTACAACTGTAGAAGTGAATCGAAAAGAAAGATCTTTAGAAAGTCGGGCGGCACATCCAGAAGTGACCGCTGGAAGGTCAAAGGTGAAGGTCAGATCCAGAAACCTTCTCAATTCTGGATTTTCTGGGGTGTTATTTTTTTTTTTCCCTTACACCTTACAGAAATACAAATTCACACACCTTCAAGTTGGAATACAATACAATATAATATTGATTGCCAAATCCTTAATCAAAATTATTAAATGACCTTTAAAGCCCTACATGGCATTGGACCAGAGTACCTCCGGAACCGCCTGCTACCGCACAAATCCCAGCGACCGATAAGGTCCCACAGAGTGGGTCTTCTCCGGGTCCCGTCGACTAAACAATGTTGTTTGGCGGGCCCCAGGGGAAGAGCCTTCTCTGTGGCGGCCCCAGCCCTCTGGAATCAACTCCTCCCGGAGATTAGATCTGCCCCACTCTCCTTGTCTTTCGTAAACTACTCAAGACCCATCTATACCGCCAGGCATGGGGGAGTTGAGACACCTTTCCCCCAGGATTTTTTAATATTTATGTTTGGTATGTATGTGTTGTTTGGTTTTTAAATATGATAGGGTTTTATATGCTGCTTTTTTAATATTAGATTTGTTTCGCTATAATATTGTTTTTTATTATTGTTGTGAGCCGCCCCGAGTCTTCGGAGAGGGGCGGCATAAAAATCTAATAAATTATTATTATTATTAATTGTTTATCTGTTTTGTTTTGGTATATATCATTTATCTTGTGCTACCTCTTTTTCTAATTTTGTCATCCCGGGTTTCAAAGATTGTTTCCTATTCCCATTTGGGTTCAAAATTATTATTATTATTGTTGTTGTTGTTGTTGTTGTTGTTGTTGTTATTATTATTATTATTAAGATTTGTATGCCGCCCTTCTCCAAAGACTCCAAAGACTAAATATTATTAGCTATCAAAATTTCTCTTGGCTATTTGCTTTTTTCTACTGAAACTATGCCATAATGCTTCAGTCCATATCTGATATTCTTACTTATTCATGTTTTTTAAGCCCTCATTTTAATATAACTGCCCATTACAAGGAAAATTCAAAATTTGCGTCTCTTCATACAACAAGGAAAAAAAATATATTGGTTCATATCAAAAAGCAAAAAAAAATCCAACTTACCAGCCCATGGGCCATTGATTCCCAGTTCTGATCTGGCACAAGGGTAAATTTCTCCCCCATTAGCTTCGAAAACTTATTTGCACTTTTAAATATTTCTCGGCTGATGTCTGACATCTGTTTACCTCGAGAGAGAGAGAGACCTGCTCTTTTAAAAGGGTGCTAATTTCTTTAAAAGCTATTTTCTCTCTCCTTGAATGAACACCCACGTGCTGTGGGCGATGTCTCCCCAATGAGATACCGGTAACTCTTCATGCTTTTCCTGCTACTTCAAGGAAGTGCATTTATTTTATTTTATTTCATTTTTGGTTGAACAAACAACCAAGCAAGGCGGCAGGGAGGGGGGGGGAAATCAGCTAAGAAAGGATAAACACAAGTCTCTGGGTTTTTTCCTTTGCTGGGAAAAAAGGGCTGGATTTCACCCTTAATTAAGAAAGGAAAGGTAGCAATTTTACAGCAAAAAAAGCATGTAAGAGGGAAGTAACTTGGCTGGTTTGCACGGCCAGCCTCGAGGAAGGAAACTGCAAATTCTCCAACGAAGAGTCATCAATTAATCACTGCTAAAGCTCCTAAAGTCAATTGCATATCCAAAAAAATGATTGCTCTCTGCTTAAATCTTTTCTCGCAGGTGTGACGTCTGGGAACGAAGGTGTATCGATGAAAGAGAGTATTTGTAGCTCAGGGTTGTAGGGTCTTTAGTGCTCTCTGAGCTTGGTGTTTTTCTTGGAGACCTTTCGTGACCGAACTAGGTAACATTATCAGTGCTAGAAGGGAATGGGGTTTAGAAACATAGAAGATTGATGGCAGAAAAAGACATCATGGTCCATATAATCTGCCCATATACTATTTCTTGTATTTTATCTTAGGATGGATATGTGTTTATCCAAGGCATGTTTAAATTCAGTTCCTGTGGATTTACCAACCACGTCTGCTGGAAGTTTGTTCCAAGCCTCTACTACTTTTTCAGTAAAATAATATTTTCTCACATTGCTTCTGATCTTTCCCCCAACGAACCTCAGATTGTGCCCCCTTGTTCTTGTGTTCACTTTCCTATTAAAAACACTTCCCTCCTGAACCTTATTTAACCCTTTAACATATTTAAATGTTAAATCATGTCCCCCCTTTTCCTTCTGTCCTCCAGACTATACAGATGGAGTTCATTAAGTCTTTCCTGATACGTTTTATGCTTAAGACCTTCCACCATTCTTGTAGCCCGTCTTTGGACCCGTTCAATTTTGTCAATATCTTTCTGTAGGTGAGGTCTCCAGAACTGGACACAGTATTATCCCAAATGGGGTCTCACCAACACTCTATACAGAGTGATCACAATCTCCCTCTTCCTGCTTGTTACACCTCTAGCTATGCAGCCAAGCATTCTACTTCTCACCAGCACCAACGATGATATATCAATGAAGGAGAGTACTTGCCCCGAGTCTTCGGAGAGGGGCGGCATACAAATCTAATATATTATTATTATTATTATTATTATTATTATTATTATTATTATTATTATTTGTAGCTCAGGGTTGTGGGGTCTGTGAGCTTGGTGATTTTCCTGTAGATGTTTCATGACCCAATAAGTAGGATGCTTGGCTGCATAGCTAGAGGTATAACAAGCAGGAAGAGGGAGATTGTGATCCCACTATATAGAGCGCTGGTGAGACCACATTTGGAATACTGTGTCCAGTTCTGGAGACCTCACCTACAAAAAGATATTGACAAAATTGAACAGGTCCAAAGAGGGGCTACAAGAATGGTGGAAGATCTTAAGTCAACTAAACAATGTCGTCTGGCGGTTCCCAGGGGAAGAGCCTTCTCTGTGGCAGCCCCAACCAGTGTTCCCTCTAATTTTTTTGGGGGGGGGCAGAAACGTATAGTGTCTGAGCGGCAGTCCCTTCGGGACTGGGCGGCACAGAAATAATAAATAAATAAACAAACAAACAAATAAAAAACCCACCCTGTTTTGCCTCAGAGAATTTCAAAATAAAATACAGTACTGTACTGTGTGTCTATAACAGTGA
>NC_091956.1:3940227-4000786 GCF_031021105.1 Erythrolamprus reginae
CCCCTTTTCCTTCTGTCCTCCAGACTATGCAGATGGAGTTCATTGAGTTCAAGAAGATATTGAATAACCCTTTATCTGAAATGATACAGGGTTTCCTGCCCAAGCAGGGGGTTGGACTAGAAGACCTCCAAGGCCCCTTCCAACTCTGTTATCCTATTTTATTCTTAAAGTGATTTTCTAGAGATTCTGTCTCTCTGCTAGGAATATTCTTATGTACTCGCTACTGTAGTCCGAGGAAGACACAAAAATCTGTTCTTTCGCAAAACAAACTTGTTTTCGTGGTGTCGCGAGAATGCAAGACCACAGAGACCACCAAAAGTCACAGCTACAATTTTCTAAGCCAGGTACCAATTACTGAATTACAGTCGTAAAATGAAATTGGGAGTTTCAAACCTTCCTTGCTTTGGGGATAACCATGATTGACATCTCTGAGAGAGTGGAAAGCCCATAATGGCTAAGGACATCACAAAACAAAACCAGCACACACAAAAAGGTCAGTATATCCCCCCCCCCCCAAGAACCAAATGTGGTTAACCTCAAGCTTTAAGTCCACAACCAGCTACAATGCAACACCCTGCTTTGGGGATATTTTATTTCCTGGAGCCTCAAACAAACCACGTTTTCACATCAGTCAGAAAACAGGATGTGGTGATCTACCTCCAAGAATGCAAATTCACTACAGGTTTTTTCGTTGATGTAGGACTGTGTAACTCGACTGATAATGGGTGTGTCTGTCTGTCTATGTGTTGTGTGTTATCTGGGATTCAGCTTATTTATAACCTATGACAATCATTAAGTGTTTTACCCCATGATTCTTGACAAATGTCTCTTGTCTTTTATGTACACTGAGAGCATCTGCACCAAAGACAAATTCCTTGTGTGTCCAATCACACTTGGCCAATAAAATAATTCTATTCCATTCCATTCTTTTAGCCAAAGGATGCCAACTTCCATAATCTCTCACCCTTTTTGTCGCTAAGATCGTTTGCAAGCCAGGAAGTTGCAATTAAAAAAAAGAAAATACATGTTTACTTGGAAGGCGCGCAACGAGATTGTTAGCCGGAAGGTCAAACCCGGCGCCAGAGAACAGATCGCAGCTGGAACCGACACTTTGCAGCCGGTGGGAGGCGAAAAGCTCAATTATACGGCTCAACAAGTTACAAGGAGAAAGGGTGGGCTCGAAGTTCGCTTCGTGGGGAACATTCCAATTTTTGTCCCCCAAATTTCTCAGCGGCCAAAGGAGGCCACCTGACTAGAAATACCAAAAACAACGCATTGCATATATATATAGAGAAGTGGTGAGAGCACACAGCCCTGGAAGGCCTCTGTTCTACAGGAGGTGGACAAAGAAATGGAAACACCTGACTTTTTGGCATCATAATGTTTGAACATGTTCAAATCAGTCAAAACGTGACATATTTTAATAGAAACATAGAAGTCTGACGGCAGAAAAAGACCTCATGGTCCATCTAGTCTGCCCTTATACTATTTACTGTATTTTATCTTAGGATGGATCTATGTTTATCCCAGGCATGTTTAAATTCAGTTACTGTGGATTTATCTATCACGTCTGCTGGAAGTTTGTTCCAAGCATCTACTACTCTTTCAGTAAAATAATATTTTCTCACGTTGCTTTTGATGTTTCCCCCAACTAACTTCAGATTGTGTCCCCTTGTTCTTGTGTTCACTTTCCTATTAAAAACACTTCCCTCCTGGACCTTATTTAACCCTTTAATATATTTAAATGTTTCGATCATGTCCCCCCTTTTCCTTCTGTCTTCCAGACTATAGAGATTGAGTTCATGAAGTCTTTCCTGATATGTTTTATGTTTAAGACCTTCCACCATTCTTGTAGCCTGTCTTTGGACCCTTTCAATTTTGTCAATATCTTTTTGTAGGTGAGGTCTCCAGAACTGAACACAATATTCCAAATGGGGTCTCACCAGCACTCTATATAGCAGGATCATAATCTCCCTCTTCCTGCTTGTTATACCTCTAGCTATGCAGCCAAGCATCCTAATGTTTTTTTAAATTCTGTTATTTGATATGTTTTTTTAAACTACCTTTTTTTTTTAAATAGAAATTTAAGGAAATTGGTTATAACCTTCTAGAAATGGCAGACCTCTCAGACTTTCAAAGAGGCCAAATTGTTGGTGCTCGAATGGCAGGCGTTAGTGTAACAGAAAGTGCCCGAATGTTTGGCGTTTCAAGAGGTCATGTCTCAAAAGTCATGCGTGCTTTTGAAAGAGAAGGGAAAACGTCCTCAGCCAAGCACAGGTCTGGTCGAAAGTCGAAGTCGTCCGAGAGAGACCGTCGGACTCTAAAGCGAATTGTTAGAGCGGATCGCAAGACCACAGCTCCTAAAATCACTGCAGAGCTCAATAGACACGCACAGAACCCAGTGTCCACAAAAACTGTTGGAAGGGAGCTTCACAAATCTGTATTCCACAGAAGAGTTGCAAGGCGTTTCCATTTTGTTGTCCACCCCCTGTATACATAATAATAATAATAATAATAATAATAATAATAATAATAATAATAATAATAACAACAACAACAACAACAACAACAAAACAAATACTCAGCACAGACTTTTAAGCAAGAAGGGGTTATTGATTAATAATAACAACAACAACAACAATTAGTCAGCACAGACTTTTAAGCAAGGAGGGTTTTTTAATAGTAATAGTAATAATAATAATAACAACAAAACAACTACTCAGCACAGACTTTTAAGCAAGGAGTTATTGATTAATAATAACAACAACAACAACAAAACAACTACTCAGCACAGACTTTTAAGCAAGAAGGGGTTATTGATTAATAATAATAACGACAACAACAATTAGTCAGCACAGACTTTTAAGCAAGGAGTTATTGATTAATAATAATAATAATAATAACAACAACAACAACAAAACTACTCAGCAGACTTTTAAGCAAGGAGTTATTGATTAATAATAATAACAACAACAACAACAACAACAACAACAACAACAAAACAACTACTCAGCACAGACTTTTAAGCAAGAAGGAGTTATTGATTAATAATAATAATAATAACAACAACAAAACAACTACTCAGCACAGACTTTTAAGCAAGGAGTTATTGATTAATAATAATAATAATAATAATAACAACAACAACAAAACAACTACTCAGCACAGACTTTTAAGCAAGGAGTTATTGATTAATAATAATAATAATAACAACAACAACAAAACAACTACTCAGCACAGACTTTTAAGCAAGGAGTTATTGATTAATAACAATAATAATAACAACAACAAAACAACTACTCAGCACAGACTTTTAAGCAAGGAGTTATTGATTAATAATAATAATAATAATAACAACAACAAAACTACTCAGCGCAGACTTTTAAGCAAGGAGTTATTGATTAATAATAATAATAATAATAATAACAACAACAACAAAACAACTACTCAGCACAGACTTTTAAGCAAGGAGTTATTGATTAATAATAATAATAATAACAACAACAACAAAACAACTACTCAGCACAGACTTTTAAGCAAGGAGTTATTGATTAATAACAATAATAATAACAACAACAAAACAACTACTCAGCACAGACTTTTAAGCAAGGAGTTATTGATTAATAATAATAATAATAATAACAACAACAAAACTACTCAGCGCAGACTTTTAAGCAAGGAGTTATTGATTAATAATAATAATAATAATAATAACAACAACAACAAAACAACTACTCAGCGCAGACTTTTAAGCAAAAAGGAGTTATCGATTAATAACAACAACAACAAAACGTCAGCACAGACTTTTCAGCAAGAAGGAGTTATCTTCTCTGGGCCTGGTGCTTTTCTGGGCTTCTGCCCATGAAATAGATCTTGCGCTTCCTTTTCTAAGGAAGATAGAAATTGCGCCATTCCTGGGTTTCTTAATTCAGTCTGAAGGTTTGCCTTGTGCCCAGGCTGGGGTGTGTGGAGAGAAAGGAATAACTACACTTCTAAGCAGGAAAAAGCTCCAGATGCCGTATAATTATCCAGGAGAGGCAGCTTGTTAAGTAACCCCGGCGGTGTCAGGCCTACAATTTCCCTTACAACTTTCAACAGGACTTTTCCAAAATGGATCATTAGCTGCAATATTTCACAGATGGGATGCAGGCTTCACAACGGCTTGCACAGACAGGAGAAAAACCACGTCCTCTAATCCGGTGTTTCCCAACCTTGGCAACTTGAAGATATCTGGACTTCAACTCCCAGAATTCCCCAGCCAGCATTTGCTCTAACCAGCTTCCAGTCCAAAAAATCTCAGATTTTTTACTGAGCTTAAACAGGGCAAGAGGCTGGCTTTCCTCAATGACTGCGTGATCCATTTAACAACTGGAGTAATTTGATTAACAATAATGTCCAGAAACACCCCCGTAAAATTCTAGATAAGAACCGGCTGTTCAAGATTTTTTTTGCCTCTTCTCAAGAACCATTTTTTCCACTTACAAACCCAAGCCTCCGAAACTGTAACCGGAAAAGGCGGGGAGAAGCCTCCGTGGGGCCTCTCTAGGAATCTCCTGGGAGGAAACAGGGCCGGAAAAGGCAGGGAGAAGCCTCCCTGGGGCCTCTCTAGGAATCTCCTGGGAGGAAACAGGGCCAGAAAAGGTGGGGAGAAGCCTCCGTGGGGCCTCTTTAGGAATCTCTTGGGACGTACCATGGCTGGAAAAGGCGGGGAGAAGCCTCCTTGGGGCCTCTCTAGGAATCTCCTGGGAGGAAACAGGGCCAGAAAAGGCGGGGAGAAGCCTCCAGGGGGCCTCTGTAGGAATCTCTTGGGAGGTACCATGGCTGGAAAAGGCGGGGAGAAGCCTCCTTGGGGCCTCTCTAGGAATCTCCTGGGAGGAAACAGGGCCGGAAAAGGCAGGGAGAAGCGTCCGTGGGGCCTCTCTAGGAATCTCCTGGGAGGAAACAGGGCCAGAAAAGGCAGGGAGAAGCCTCCTTGGGGCCTCTCTAGGAATCTCCTGGGAGGAAACAGGGCCTCCACCCTCCCTGTGGTTTCCCCAATCACACACATTATTTGCTTTTACATTGATTCGTATGGGAAAAATGGCTTCTTCTTATAAACTTTTCTACTTAAGAGCCTGGTCATGGAATGAAATAGGTTCGTAAGTAGAGGTAAATAAAGAACACACCACATCCCTAGGTTGCCCGGTCACAAACATTTCTTCCTGTTAGTTTTTGTTGAAGATTTAGCTGACTTATTTCCCTTTCTTGGATGTGATTTTCTCCTAAGATTAGAAAACGCCTCTCCTATTTCCCTTGCTCTGCTGAAAAGCCTAAATAAACGTCATTCTCTCATAAAATTGGATTTGTAATTGTCCGTCCCCCGGTTGATGTTCTCTAAACATCCCGGTTTCCTGAAATCTCCCTTTTCCCTATTTTCCTCCCCAAAAACTAAGGCATGTCTTATACTCTGAAAAATACGGTATTTATTTATTTGACTTATATGCCGTCCAATCCCGCGGGAAGAGCCTTCTCTGTGGTGGCTCCGACCCTCTGGAATCAACTCCCCCCAGAGATCAGGACTGCCCCCACCCTCCTTGCCTTTCGTAAACTCCTTAAAACCCACCTCTGTCGTCAGGCTTGGGGGAACTGAGACATCCCCCCCCCCATTGCCTTTGTAATTTTGTGCATGATATGACTGTGTGTATGTATTTTATCTATTGGGTTTTTTTTCTTTTTAGACTTTTTAATGTAAAACTGTTATTTTAGATTTTAATTATTAGATTTGTTACCATGTACTGTTTTTATCATTGTTGTGAGCCGCCCCGAGTCTACGGAGAGGGGCGGCATACAAATCTAATAAATAATAATAATAATAATAATAATAATAATAATAATGAATGAGAGCAGCCCGAATGCTATCATTTTTAAACCTTTATGTGTCTCCGGTTGTCAGAAGGGTGACTGACATCCCAGCTCAGCAACTCAAGACAAAATCCTTGTCGGGGGAGTTGTTGTTGTTGTTGTTGTTGTTGTTGTTGTTATTATTATTATTATTATTTATTAGATTTGTATGCCGCCCCGCCCCGCAGACTCGGGGCGGCTCACAACAATAATAGAAACAATATATTACAAATCTAACAATTAGAAACATAGAAACATAGAAACATAGAAACATAGAAGACTGACGGCAGAAAAAGACCCCATGGTCCATCTAGTCTGCCCTTTTACTATTTCCTGTATTTTATCTTACAATGGATATATGTTTATCCCAGGCATGTTTAAATTCGGTTACTGTGGATTTACCAACCACGTCTGCTGGAAGTTTGTTCCAAGGATCTACTACTCTTTCAGTAAAATAATACTTTCTCATGTTGCCTTTGATCTTTCCCCCAACTAACTTCAGATTGTGTCCCCTTGTTCTTGTGTTCACTTTCCTGTTAAAAACACTTCCCTCCTGAACCCTATTTAACCCTTTAACATATTTAAATGTTTCGATTAAATGTTTCAATTAAAAATCATTTTTAAAAAACCCTTATTAAAAAACAAAGCATACACACAAACATACTATGCATAACTTGTATAGGCCTGGGGGGAAAGGAATATCTCAATTCCCCCATGCCTGACAACAGAGGTGGGCTTTAAGGAGTTTGCGAAAGGCAAGGAGGGTGGGGGCAATTCTAATCTCCAGGAGGAGCTGGTTCCAGAAGGTCGGGGCCGCCAAAGAGAAGGCTCTTCCCCTGGGTCCCGCCAAGTGACAAGTGACTCTGTGGGACCTAACTGGTCGCTGGGATTCGTGCGGCAGAAGGCGGTCCCGGAGATATTCTGGCCCGATGCCATGAAGGGCTTTATAGGTCATAACCAACACTTTGAATTGTGACCGGAAACTGATCGGCAACCAATGCAGACTGCGGAGTGTTGGAGTAACATGGGCATATTTGGGAAAGCCCATGACTGCTCTCGCAGCTGCATTCTGCACGATCTGAAGTTTCCGAACACTCTTCAAAGGTCACCCCATGTAGAGAGCGTTACAGTAGTCGAGCCTCGAGTTTCACCCTATGGAAAGCTTCTCTCTACACAAGCGGAAAAAATTCACCACTGTTGAATTTGCTGGGTTTGTTTAATCACGCTAAGCATGGCAGCTTCGAGCAAGTCCTGTGGTCAGAATGATCCCTTTGCATTATCTGTTCCTCTTCTGGAAAGCCCTTGACCCAAAAGAGGAAAAGGAAAGGAAAGGAAAGAAGACTCACCAGGGTTTTACACAACACAAGAGTGGAAAAAGCAGCCCAAATCATTGGGTTCAGGTTGAGAAATCTTTACTCTTACAACAAAACGCAGCTCCATAAAAGAAAATAGAGTGGGAGTCAACAAAATACTAAAGGGAGAGAGGGAGGGAGGAATGGATGGATGGAAGGAAGGGCTAGAATTAAGGACTAAAAATCTGGAATTATGGATGGCTGGATGGCTGGAAGGAAGGAAGGAAGGAAGGACTTGAATTTTGGATGGATGGAGAGAGGGAGGGAGAGAAGGAAGGAAGGGAGAGAAGGAAGGAAGGAATGACTTGAATTTTGGAGGGAGAGAGGGGAGAGAAGGAAGGAAGGAAGGACTTGAATTTTGGATGGAGGGAGAGAGAGAGGGAGGGAGAGAAGGAAGGAAGGAAGGAAGGAAAGAAGGACTTGAATTTTGTAGGGAGGGAAGGAAGGAAGGAAGGACTTGAATTTTGTAGGGAGGAAAGGAGGGAAGGGAGAGAAGGAAGGAAGGAAGGAAGGGAGGGAGGGAGGGAGGGAGGGAGGGAGGGAGGGAGGGAGGGAGGAAGGTCCGGAAAAGGCAGGGGGAAGCCTCCGTGGGGCCTCTCTAGGAATCTCCTGGAAGGAAACAGGGCCGGGAAAGGTGGGGAGAAGTCTCCGTGGGGCCTCTCTAGGAATCTCCTTGGAGGAAACAGGGCCTCCGCCCTCCCTGTGGTTTCCCCAATCACACGCATTATTTGCTTTTACATTGATTCCTATAGGAAAAATTGCTCTACTTACAAACTTTTCTACTTAAGAACCTGGTCACAGACCGAATTAAGTTTGTAAGTAGAGGCGCCACTGTACTGCTCAAAATAAATAAGAAAGCCCAATCAGGCTTTTGAATGAATGGCAATCGGGCCAAGCGCTTATTTCAGGGATCAAAAAATATAAGACAGGGTTTTATTTTTTGAGGAAACACGGCATATGTAAAATAAAATTTAAAAATGTAATTAAAAAACTGAATATCATTTGGGGAGCTCTCCAAAACGCAGTGCTGGCAACAATATTTCTGAACTAGTGGGGGGGAAAAGCAAGAATAAAAATTCCCGGCTGATGGAAAGTTGTTGTTTTTGCCGAAGAAGAAACCACAAAGTATTCATTATAAGAATATCCAAACTTTTGGGCCTATAATATTCACCGCTTTCCTAATTTGAATCGGTAAGCAACGGCACACCAGCTGTAGCCAACTTATTCAAGTTTACACAACAACATGGTGTTTACTTGTGGCACGTAGACACTGCGTCAGCTTATACTTACTCGAAACGTACAATTGGATGACCGGTGTCCTAAGTTTTAGTTACAACTGCAATTACACATTAACATCGTTTCCTTTTAAAAAAAAATATTTCTTTTCCCCTTGGCTCTACGTGAAGTCCAAATAGCTACGATTCTTCACAATGGGTAAGTCGCGTTTTATCAATGTTGGCATCTCTTGTCTTGATTTACATCAGAGAAAAGTGTCACAATTTCCCATGGAGCCTGGACTGCAACAATTATATTGTCAGAAAGCCCAGTTCCTGTATATATACAGGGAGTCCTTGACTTAGGAACATTCATTTAGCAAACATTGGAAGTTATGCCGACACTGAAAACAGTGAGAATTAATGCAAGTACTTTTGGTTCTAGTTGGAAACCACTGCTGGACTTTGTGCTAGGGGGAAAAATGAACCTTTGATTTTGGGTTTTGTTGATTTTTATAGAAATGCCAAGTTTGTATAACTAAGCAAACGGTGCAGTGCAGTAGGGGGTTCTATTTTTTTTATTTTGTAAATAATTTTTAGTAATAGAACAGTTTTAAAAACAATATATAAATACAAATGTACATACAGTGGTCCCTCTACTTACGAACTTAATTCGTTACATGACCAGGTTCTTAAGTATAAAAGTTTGTAAGAAGCAGCAATTTTTTCCCATGGGAACCAATGTAAAAGCAAATAATGCATGTGATTGGGGAAACCACAGGGAGGGTGGAGGCCCTGTTTCCTCCCAGGAGATTCTTAGAGAGGCCCCACAGAGGCTTCTCCCTGCCTTTTCCGGCCCTGTTTCCTCCCAGGAGATTCCTAGAGAGGCCCCACGGAGGCTTCTCCCTGCCTTTTCTGGCCCTGTTTCCTCCCAGGAGATTCCTAGAGAGGCCCCACGGAGGCTTCTCCCTGCCTTTTCTGGCCCTGTTTCCTCCCAGTCAGGCGGTAGGGAAAGCAAGTAGAATGCTTGGCTGCATAGCTAGAGGTATCACAAGCAAGAAGGGGAAGATTGTGATCCTGCTGTATAGAGTGCTGGTGAGACCCCATTTGGAATACTGTGTCCAGTTCTGGAGACCTCACCTACAAAAAGATATTGACAAAATTAAACGGGTCCAAAGACGGGTTACAAAAATGGTGGAAGGTCTTAAGCATAAAACGTATCAGGAAAGACTTCATGAATTCAATCTGTAGAGTCTGGAGGACAGAAGGAAAAGGGGGGACATGATTGAAACATTTAAATATGTTAAAGGGTTAAATAAGGTTCAGGAGGGAAGTGTTTTTAATAGGAAAGTGAACCCAAGAAAAAGGGGGCACCATCTGAGGTTAGTTGGGGGAAAGATCAGAAGCAAGGTGAGAAAATATTATTTGAATGAAAGAATAGTAGATGCTTGGAACAAACTTCCAGCAGACGTGGTTGGTAAATCCACAGTGACTGAATTTAAACATGCCTGGGATAAACATAGATCCATCCTAGGATAAAATACAGGAAATAGTATAAGGGCAGACGAGATGGACCAATAGGTCTTTTCCTGCCGTCAGTCTTCTATGTTTCTATGTTTCTGGTATAAGAAATGTTTGCATGTCATGTTTCTGGCTTGTAAGTGAGACAAGACGAATGGAAGGGTGAGGATATGGATAGTCCTTAACTTAACAATCATTAATTTAGCAACCAGTATGTATGATTGGTTTCTAAATTGGGGTTTTAAATTAACTTAAATATTAGATTTGTTTACATTGTATTATTATTGCTGTGAGCCGCCCCGAGTCTGCGGAGAGGGACGGCATACAAATCTGATAAATAAATAAAATAAATAAATAAATAAACCAGTCTAAGTTACAACAGCGCTGAAAAAAAAACCATGACTTATAATCGGTGCTCACAACTGAAACCACTCGAGCATCCCAGGGTCACGTGATCAAAACTCGGGTGCGGCGCCTACGCTGAGAACAATTGCAGGGGCTCCCGCGATTCCCCCATTTGCGACCTCTCCAACTGGCTTCTGACAAGCAAAATGGGCAGAATTGGATTAGCTTAGCGACCCGGGGTGAGTTGCTTAGCAACTGTAGCCCAAAAGAATTAAATTCAGATGTGACTCACTTCTGTGGTCGTAGGTCGAGCCTATTTTGTTGCACAATGCTGCTAAATTCGAGATGTGTTGTGGTTAGCTCTGGCCCAGCTCCTGCCCCAAGGACTGTGGATGTGGGGGAGACATCCACATGCTGCAGGCCTGTTTTGCCCCCCCCCCCCCGGTGGAATCTGCTGATGAAGGCTCCTCTGACCAAGAAGACATGCGTGACAGGGAGGAGGAGAGTGTGGCAGACAGCTCAGAAGGAGATCAATTATCTAGCTCCTCCTTGGATTCAGAACAAGAGTTAATGATACAGCCTGAGAGATTATTATCAAAGAAAATGAGGCCCCCTGTGGTTGGGTGGGGCTGTGGTCATTAGTGAGGCTGCTATAAAGAGCAGCCTGTGGGTTTGGCCATCGTGGAGGATTATCTGATCCTTGTATTTCGTGACTGCTTTACTGACTTTGACCTTTTGTGTGCTGATTTTTCCCCGCTTTGAAACTAAACCAGAGCAAAGTGTGTTTCACTTTGTGAAAGAAGAAGGACTGTGAATTGCCTCACAGCTGCAAGCTAAGTATCACAGAACTAATAAGGGACTTGTACAAATTACCAGTTTGTTTGGAGACAAGTGCTCTCTGCTATACCAAAAGAGGGCTTGGTTTAAGTGAATTTTCATTATAAAGAACATTGTTTTGAATTTTCAAACGTGTGTGTGTGTCTGAAATTTGTACCTGTGAATTTTGGGGAGGAGTCTACCAGAGAGCCCGACAGAACAAGATGCATCCCGCTAAGCCATGAGGACTAGCTGCATTTAAGGAAGAGTTTGCAATCCTTGGGGATGATTATACAGTGTCTGGAAACTTCGTGTCATTTTATCATGAAGCTTCGCTGTTGTGTTTAATGCACCGTTATGTTTCTTTTCAATTAATTTAACTTTCTAAGTGTGCAAGAGCTATCCTGTTGCATAAAAGTAAGTTTACGCTGAGTTTGATCCAATACTGTCTCTTGTTTAATGAGCTACACAAACACAGTAGCAATGCTACCGTATCTTTGCACAACTGGAGCTAAACGTTTTGCAACAGTAACAGTTCACATACAGTAAGTTCAAAGGAGACAACTCAAATTTTCCTGGGTGTTTGAAAAGATGGAAAAGATAAAAAACCTTATTAAAAAAACAATCACACGTTTTTTTGTAGTCAACCCCAATCCGTTGACTCAATCTTAAAACTGTCAGATCACCGCTCCGATTTCCAAATCATTCCAAATTATCTATACCTCCAAACCAATTTTCCGGGCCATGACAGCCTACGCTCTAATCAATAATTCTTCCTCTATTGGAATATATGAACGTGTGTGTCTTGCACCCAAACATCTAAACTAAAAAGATAAAAACCTTATTTAAAAAACGATCGCACGGTTTTTGTAGTCAGCCCCAAATCGTTGACTCAATCTTAAAACTGTCAGATCACCGCTCCGATTTCAAAATACCGTAATTCAAAATTATCTGTACCTCCAAACCAATTTTTCAAGCCCTGCCAGCCTCCGCTCTAATCAATAATTCTTCCTTTATTGGAATATATGCACCTGTGTGTCTCACACACAAACATCTAAACTTCCAAGTACTGTAGTATTATTACTCCTAATTCAAAGGATTGCAACAGGTGAAAAACATGGCTAAATTCTCTTTAAATACAAATATAAAGAATAGGGTAGGGTAGGGTAGGGTAGGGTAGGGTAGGGTAGAGTAGAGTAGAGTAGAGTAGAATTCTTTATTGGCCAAGAGTGATTGCGCACACAAGCAATTTGTCTTTGGTGCAGATGCTCTCAGTGTACATAAAAGAAAAAGAGACACTTGTCAAGAATCATGAGGTACAACACTTAATGATTGTCATAGGGGGTCAAATAAACAAAGAGGAAACAGCCAATATTAACAGTCTTAAGGATTCAATTAATAATCTTAAAGATATAAGAAGCTAATCTTAATGGAAATCAACTTTGAAATGTAGGAATAACAAAATATGATGAAGAATTACAAGATAGATAGATAGATAGATGGATAGATAGATAGATGAAAGAAAGAAAGAAAAAAAGAAAGAGAAGGAAGGAAGGATAGAAAGATAGAGATAGATACATGACAGATAGATAGATAGATAGATAGATAGATAGATATAGATAGATAGATAGATAGATAGATAGATAGACAGACAGACAGAAAGACAGAGAGAGAGAGACAGACAGACAGAGATAGATAGACAGACAGACAGACAGATACATAGACAGACAGAGATAGAGATAGATAGATAGATAGATAGATAGATAGATAGATAGATAGATAGATAGATAGATAGATAGATAGATAGATAGATAGATAGGCAGGCAGGCAGGCAGGCAGGCAGGCAGGCAGGCAGGCAGGCAGGCAGGCAGGCAGGCAGGCAGGCAGGCAGGCAGGCAGAGATAGAGATAGATAGATAGATAGATAGATAGATAGATAGATAGATAGATAGATAGATAGATAGACAGACAGACAGACAGACAGACAGACAGACAGACAGACAGACAGACAGACAGACAGACAGACAGACAGACAGACACAGACAGACAGAGAGATAGATTGATAGATAAATAGATACATAGATAGATATAGACAGACAGACAGACAGACAGACAGACAAGTGAGAGAAAGAGAGATTTTTTGAAGACAGAACATTCTTAAAAACAGTGATTTTTCATCTCCTTTCTCAGACTGTAAGGGGAAAACCAGATCTGCTGATGCAAAGATGTTTCATTATCTTCAGATTTTTTTTTCATGCATTACAGGAACATTTTAGGTACCTTACGATGTTCTAAAGATGAATTCCCAAAGGAGGAAGATTGCACAAAATTATAAGTAAACCATTAGTTTAAAAACCGTGGTGGGCCTTTGGGAAGGACATAAGTTTTCCGCAGAACAGAATGTCATTTATTCCACAGTTGCAACTGTAAATCTTCCTCTGTGGGAATCTCCCCACAGAGGAAGCCAAACCAGGAACCAGGGTAGATTCCTAGTCGGATCCTTCTCGTGGGGAATCTAGTTTGGATCCCTGCCATTGTCAAGAGCAGTGATTTTCAACCTTTTTTGAGCCGCAGCACATTTTTTACATTTACAAAATCCTTGGGCACACCACCAACCAAAATGACACAAAATGATACTCTAATATAGTACATATTATACATATAGAAACATAGAAACATAGAGGACTGACGGCAGAAAAAGACCTCATGGTTCATCTCATCTGCCCTTATACTATTTCCTGTGTTTTATCTTAGGATGGATCTATGTTTATCCCAGGCATGTTTAAATTCAGTTACTGTGGATTTACCAACCACGTCTGCTGGAAGTTTGTTCCAAGGATCTACTACTCTTTCAGTGAAATAATATTTCCTCATGTTGCTTTTGATCTTTCCCCCAACTAACTTCAGATTGTGTCCCCTTGTTCTTGTGTTCACTTTCCTATTAAAAACACTTCCCTCCTGGACCTTATTTAACCCTTTCACATATTTAAATGTTTCGATCATGTCCCCCCTTTTCCTTCTGTCCTCCAGACTATACAGATTGAGTTCATGAAGTCTTTCCTGATATGTTTTATGCTTAAGACCTTCCACCATTCTTTTAGCCCGTCTTTGGACCCGTTCAATTTTGTCAATATCTTTTTGTAGGTGAGGTCTCCAGAACTGAACACAGTATTCCAAATGTGGTCTCACCAGCGCTGTATATAAGGGGATCACAATCTCCCTCTTCCTGCTTGTTATACCTCTAGCTATGCAGCCAAGCATCCTACTTGCTTTTCCTACTGCCCGACCACACTGCTCACCCATTTTGAGACTGTCTGAAATCACTACCCCTAAATCCTTCTCTTCTGAAGTTTTTGCTAACACAGAACTGCCAATGCAATACTCAGATTGAGGATTCCTTTTCCCCAAGTGCATTATTTTACATTTGGAAACATTAAACTGCAGTTTCCATTGCTTTGACCATTTATCTAGTAAAGCTAAATCATTTACCATATTACAGACCCCTCCAGGAATATCAACCCTAGTGCACACTTTAGAGTCATCGGCAAATAGGCCAACCTTCCCTACCAAACCTTCCCCTATGTCACTCACAAACATATTAAAAAGAATAGGACCCAGAACAGACCCTTGTGGCACACCGCTTGTAACCTGTCTCTGCTCAGAATACTCGCCATTAACAATAAGTCTCTGATGTCTATGCTTCAGCCAGCTTGAAATATAGTTAATAATATAGTTTCTAAATGTATTTATACACACTTAGTGTGAAACCTGGGCCTGTTTCGATGAACACAAATGGGACATCCTGGCAGGAATGGTAGTTTGGGGACCCATGTTTAATTTCCCCACGGCACACCTGATCATGTCTCACGGCACATGGTTGAAAAACACTGGTCAAGAGCATACGATTGTGGACTTCAAGAGTCAAAACAGTCTGGGTTGGAGTTACAAGGCACTTCCCGCGATGAAGGCCAGAGATAAGGAAAGGCCCAACCCCGTTGACATTTTAAGCTGGACAAGGTCTCCTCCAAGGAATATGTCAAAAAAAGCAAAAAGGAAAAATAACCCTTTGAAACTATTCTTTTAAGCACCGAGGAAAAACGTGGAAAAAGGAAAACATACCAAATGAAGAAATGGCGATTAGGAAAATGCTAGATTGTGCTAAATTACAAGCAAATTAACATACAAATTACAGAATAAACAAAATAAAGACTACTACACAGTTTGGGGGGAAAGTATACAGTTGGATAGAAAAGAAAAAAGAATTGAACTAAGAAAAAGAAAATCTCAAAATGGGTGAGCAGTAGGGAAAGCAAGTAGGATGCTTGGCTGCATAGCCAGAGGTATAACAAGCAGGAAGAGGGAGATTGTGATCCCGCTATATAGAGTGCTGGTGAGACCCCATTTGGAATAATACTGTGTCCAGTTCTAGAGACCTCACCTACAAAAAGATATGAATAAAATTGAAGGGGTCCAAAGACGGGCTACAAGAATGGTGGAAGGTCTTAAGCATAAAACATATCAGGAAAGACTTCATGGACTCAATCTGTGTAGTCTGGAGGACAGAAGGAAAAGGGGGGACAAGATCGAAACATTTAAATATGTTAAAGGGTTAAATAAGGTCCAGGAGGGAAGTGTTTTTAATAGGAAAGTGAACACAAGAACAAGGAAAAACAATCTGCAGTTAGTTGAGGGAAAGATTAGAAGTAATGTGAGAAAATATTATTTTACTGAAAGAATAGTAGATGCTTGGAACAAACTTCCAGCAGACGTGGTCGGTAAATCCACAGTCACTGAATTGAAACATGCCTGGGATAAACATATATCCATCCTAAGATAAAATACAAGAAATAGTATAAGGGCAGACTAGATGGACCATGAGGTCTTTTTCTGCCGTCAGTCTTCTAAGTTTCTATGTAATACACTGTGAAGCAGTATATAAGTGTAAAGGCTATTGCTTCCCTCCCTCCTTCCTTCCTTCCTTCCTTCCTTCCTTCTTTCCTTCCTCCCTCCCTTTTTCTGCCGTCAATCTTCTATGTTTCTATGTAAAGTACTGTGAAGCAGTATATATTGGTCATGACCTTTAAAGCCCTACATGGCATTGGACCAGATTACCTCCGGAACCGCCTGCTGCCGCACGAATCCCAGCGACCAATAAGGTCCCACAGAGTTGGCCTTCTCCGGGTCCCGTCGACTAAACAATGTCGTTTGGCGGGCCCCAGGGGAAGAGCCTTCTCTGTGGCGGCCCCGGCCCTCTGGAACCAACTCCCCCCAGAGATTAGAACTGCCCCCACCCTTCCTGTCTTTCGTAAACTACTCAAGACTCACTTATGCCGCCAGGCATGGGTGAGTTGAGATATTCCTTCCTCCTAGGCCATTACAAGTTATGCATGGTAGGTCTGTGTGTATGTTTGGTTTTATAATAGGGGTTTTTAGTTGTTTTATTATTGGATTGTTACATGCTGTTTTTTATCATTGTTGTTAGCCGCCCCGAGTCTATGGAGAGGGGTGGCATATAAATCCAATAAATAAATAAATAAATAAGTCTAAGGGCTATTGCATCCTTCCTTCCTTCCTCCCTCCCTCCCTTTTTCTGCCGTCAATCTTCTATTATTGTGTATTGGACAAAATAAATAAATAAATAAATAAGTCTAAGGGCTATTGCATCCTCCCTCCCTTCCTTCCTTCCTTCCTTCCTTCCTTCCTTCCTTCCTCCCTCCCCTTTTCTCCTGTCAATCTTCTATTATTGTATATTGGACAAAATAAATAAATAAATAAATAAGTCTAAGGGCTATTGCTTCCTTCCTTCCTTCCTCCTTCCCTCCCTCCCACCCTCCCTTTTTCTGCCGTCAATCTTCTATTATTGTGTATGGGACAAAATAAATAAATAGAATAAATATTTTATACCTATACAGTATATTATACACACACATTGATATACCCATCCACACACATCCACACCCCTGTATAAAATGCCCCTTTTTTGCAAAAGCCTCGGTGGCCGCCTCGAAGCCGCCTTTCCCAACAAGCTCTGGGCTCTCATTCCTTCCTGCATCTTGGCCGGCCGGGAGGGAGAGAAGGAAAAACAGGGTGGAAAGCATCTTGTCTGAATGCCAAGCGGGCTGGGCTGGGCTGGGCCAGAGGCCTCGGCTCACTTCCTCACGGCCTGCCTTGCCGGAAAAGAAGAGAAGGGCCTTGTTAGCCCGTCACGGTTCGATAGATTTTCCCGGATCCCCCCCCCCCCCCCCCAAAATGATGCATGCACTTCCTGCATCGGAGAAATATACCTACGTACGCTTCCCGTATCTTGGAATGTAAGGAAGTTTTCCCCGCATAAGACAAACTTGTAAAGTCTGGGAGCAACGCAGCTCCGGGGGGGAAAAACCCAGGAAAAATATTCCATTTTCTTTTCCTTGCAGTCTCCTCCACCCTCCACTCACCCACCCTTTTTTTTTTGCAGATTTAAATCGAAAGAAAAAGCAGTAGGAAGTACTTTTCCAGAATAGATCTTAGGTAACCTGGAGTCAGGAAAACATCCAGCAACAGGGTGGAAGGGGGGAGAATTTGGGAGGGTGGGGGGTGCAAAGGTGATTCCAGAGGAGCCTCGCATGGGTGGTCAGTTAGCAACCTTGGTTTGTTCCCTTGCAACAACTAGGTTCGAAGCAAGGTGGGAAGCGGGCAGACCAGGAAAATGAGGGCTGGGAAAGACGGAGGGTAGGTCCTCTGCCTTCCATTAAAATAATAGTAATAATACTAATACTGACAATAATACTAAAATACGAATAATGCTGATATTGCTAATAATGCAAATAATACTACTAATAAGCACCATTTGAGAGCCGCCCCGAGTCTTCGGAGAGCAGCGGCATACAAATCTAATAAATTATTATTAAATTATTAGTATTTTTCAATGTTGAGTTGATGGAGTTGCATGTTGAATGAATAAGAGATACTAATAATGCTAATAATAATAATACTAAAAATACTAGTAATGCTAATAATACTAAAATGCTAATAATGCTAATACTGTAATACTAAGCACCAATCAAGAATATTTGCAATACATTTTTCAATGTTCCATTGACAGAGTTGCATGTCGAATGAATAAGAGATACTAATAATGCCAATGCTAATAATATTAAAATACTGATAATGCTACTAATACTATTATTTATTTATTTGTTTGTTTATCATATTTGTATGCCGCCCCTCTCCGCAGACTCGGGGCGGCTCACAGCAATAATAATACAATGTAAACAAATCTAATATTTAAGTTAATTTTTAAAAAAACCCAATTTAGAAACCAATCATACATACTAGCATACCATACATAAATTTTATAAGCCTAGGGGGAGGGAAAATGTCAATTCCCCCATGCCTGAGGACAGAGGTGGGTTTTAAGGAGCTAATAATACTAATACTAATAATACTAATAAGCACCAGTCAATAATATTTACGATACATTTTTCAATGTTCTGTTGACCGAGTTTCATGTCGAATGAATAAGAGATACTAATAATACTAATAATGCTAATAATACTAAAATACTGACAATGCTACTAATACTAATAATGCTAATAAGCACCAGTCAATAATATTTACGATACATTTTTCAACGTTCAGTTGACTGAGCTGCATGTTTAATGAATAAAAGAGATGCTACTACTAATAAATAATAATAGTAATAATAACAATAAGGAAATTTCCACCGGGAAGGGAAGAAGGGAAAGGGGTGGGTGGGTGGGAATCTGTCTGGTCCAAACCCCCTCCCCAAAAAAGGGGGTTCCAAGAGAAGCTAACAGGAGACTTCCTGGGGGCTGGGGATGATGGGAGATGGAGTCCAGCTCCCATCTTGAAAAATTAAAGGAGAGGGCAGATTGCCCGCCCGAAAGAAGAGGGTGCAAAGAGCAAAATATGGGGTGGGGGGTGGGAGAGGAGTTGGGGGGGGGCTTGCAAAAAGGGGGGGTCAGAAAGGGAGGAGGGACTCGGACTTACGACGGCCAGTCCGGGCTGAGCTCACAGCCTTCTCCTCCGGTCCCGGGCGCGGCAAGGGGGGCGGCGGCCGCTCCCTTTCCCCAGCGGCGGCTGCCGAGCCTGCTGCCCGCCGCCCTCGCCGCCGCCGCGGTGCCGCTCCATGCACGGGGGACGACGAGCGAGGGCGGCGGCAGCGGCGGCGGAGGAGGACGAGGCGCTTCCAGCGGCCCGATAGGAAGGAGACGCAGCACCGGCCAGCGCGGGGCGGGCGGTGGGGGTGGTGGGGGCAACGCTTCCCAACCAGGCGCTCGCGGGCGGCGGCAGCAGCGGCGGCAGCGTCGCCCTCCGTCACTCCCTCCCTCCCTCGCCGAAGGCCCGGCCCACGCGCCCGCTGGCGCATGGAAGCCGCGCTGCGATTGGGCGGGTGAGAGGGAGGCGCTGGTTGGACCGGACCGACGCCCACGCTCCGCCCCATCCACAGACCCGGGACTCGGAAAGAGCTTCGGGGACTTTCGGAAAAGGGAGGGAAGGAAGGAAGGAGGGAGGCCGTTGGCATGGCAACGGGACGGGGGTGGAAAGTGTGGGGTGGGGGAAGCGCCTGGGTAGGGCATACTGTACTGTATATAGGTAGTTCTTGACTTGCAACAGCTGTTATTATTATTATTATAATTATTATTATTTAATTAGATAGATAGATAGATAGATAGATAGATAGATAGATAGATAGATAGATAGATAGATAGATAGATAGATAGATAGATAGATAGATAGAGAGAGAGAGAGAGAGAGAGAGAGAGAGAGAGATAGATAGATAGATAGATAGATAGATAGATAGATAGATAGATAGATAGATAGATAGATAATTATGTATTATATTATACCAGGGGTAGGCAAAGTTGGCTCTTCTATGGCATGTGGACTTCAACTCCCAGAATTCCTGAGCTAGCATCATTGTCTCAGGAATTCTGGGAGTTGAAGTCCACATGCCATAGAACAGCCAACTTTGCCTACCCCTGTATTATACAATTATATTACATTATAATACATAAATAAATTATTGTTGTTGTTATTATTATTATTATTATTTAAAATAATCTTCATTAGGTTTCTACATATAAAAATAGAAAGAAAAGAAAAATATTAAACAAACGAAACATACAAAGAAAGAAAGAAAACAAGAAAACCAGACAAATGAACACATAAAATTGAACAACACATAAAACATTCAGTTTCAGTAGTGTTCTTTATATGCACATTGATGGTATTGGCATATAAATCCAATAAACCTAAACCTAGTTATTTGCTTATCATTAATTAATATTTTCTTTTGCTACGTAGATATATTTGTTATATAGAAGACCTAATTTGTCAACCATATACTGTTGACTATTACTATCAAGCAACCTAATATTATATATTTGTACCTAGTGTGTGGAATATATTATTGTTATTATTATTATTATTACTATTATTATTATTATTAATCACTGGAGGCTTTAAAAAAGAGACTGGTCTGTCATTTGTCAGAAATGGTGCTTGGGTGAGGGGTTGGACTAGATGACCTACAAGGTCCCTTCCAACTCTGTTATTCTGCCAAAACAAAACAGGTTTTATAACTGATGAGTTGACCCATACCCTACTTGGCTCAAAATGTTAAGGCACAGCATCCAAACTCTACTTTGGGTCTAAGTTTATTAACGGGTGACTTAAGATGATTAAATTT
This sequence comes from Erythrolamprus reginae, assembly GCF_031021105.1. Lineage (NCBI taxonomy): Eukaryota > Metazoa > Chordata > Lepidosauria > Squamata > Dipsadidae > Erythrolamprus > Erythrolamprus reginae. The sequence continues at coordinate 3,961,049 of NC_091956.1, forward strand.
CAGCCACAATTGGGTGACAAGTTGTTGTTGTTGGTTTTTGGGGGTTCTGCAGCTTACTTCAACCTCAGGAATTCCAAACACCTGTAAAATCAGACCGTAGCATCTGCATAATCTCACTTTGGGAGGTATTTTTCCCCCCCACTCCCTGCCCCATGGCAAGACTCTGAATAGGGACTGGAGGGAGGACTTCTATAATTGGAGTTCCCATGGAATTTTTAAAATGATGGACAGCTGTATCATGAGGTTGGCTGGGTGGTTGCAATAAATAAACTCCCTATTTGGACTGGGAGTCCCTGCTCACAGTCACTCATGCCCTCATCACCTCGAGGCTCGACTACTGTAATGCTCTCTACATGGGGCGACCTTTGAAAAGTGTTCGGAAACTTCAGATCGTGCAGAATGCAGCTGCGAGAGCAATCATGGGCTTCCCCAAATATGCCCATGTTACACCAGCACTCCGCAGTCTGCATTGGTTGCCGATCAGTTTCCGGTCACAATTCAAAGTGTTGGTTATGACCTATAAAGCCCTTCATGGCACCGGACCAGATTATCTCAGGGACTGCCTTCTGCTGCATGAATCCCAGCAACCAGTTAGGTCCCACAGAGTGGGTCTTCTCCGGGTCCCGTCAACTAAACAATGCCGCTTGGCGAGACCCAGGGGAAGAGCCTTCTCTGTGGCGGTCCCGGCCCTCTGGAGCCAACTCCCCCCAGAGATTAGAATTGCCCCCACCCTCCTTGCCTTCCGTAAGCTGCTTAAAACCCACCTCTGCCGCCAGGCATGGGGGAATTGAGATATTCTTTCCCCCCTAGGCCCTTACAATTTTATGTATGGTATGTCTGTATGTATGTTTGGTTTTATTATAATAGGTTTTTAACTGTTTTTAGTATTGGATTATTATTTTATGCTGTTTTATTACTGTTGTTAGCCGCCCCGAGTCTGCGGAGAGGGGCAGCATACAAATCCAATAAACAAACAAACAAACAAATAAATAAATAAATATACAGTATATATATTCTGCCAATCGAATCAAGAATGACTCCACCTTTGACTTGGGTGGCACTAAACTGGTCAAGCCCTGTTACCGAAACATACCCAAGTGAAAAGCGATTAACTGAATTAATTGTTCCACTACTAACATAAAAAATTCTAAATGGGTACTGTATACCTTAAAGGTGTTGGTGACCTACTATTTAAGCTGAGTCAGGTGCTACATGCAATTTTCTTTCAACCATCGTTGGCTGAATCAACTTTGGGAGCCAGTTTGATCGGATGGCAAAGAAACCAGAAGGCTGTGAATTCTAGTCCTGCCTTAGGCATGAAAGCCAGCTGGGTGACTTTGGGTCAGTCACCAAGAGACGGTGAGTTCTAGTTCCGCCTTAGGCATGAAAGCCAGATGACTCATTTAAGAACTGCGGCAATTAACTGGACAAATTTTGGCGAGTAAAGTCGTAAAGTGGTCTGAAACTCACTTCCCAAATTTTTCACTTAACAACGGAGAAATTCGGGGCTTCGTTGTGGTCGTAAGCCGAGGACTACTCGGTACTGACCCCTTTGTTCTTCTACAATACATTTATCTCATTTTCCCAAGACGGTGTGGCCTCAAGTCTTAGTAAAAGATGGATTTTAACAACAGAACCACAGTTCCATCCACAGGTGGCCCACTCTGAATTGACGTGATCAGCTAGAAAAATTCAGTAAAAGGCTGCAGGGTATTTCCCAGATTTTGAAAGTAACCTTTGGCTAATGTTTGTGGTGAAACCAGCATTAAAATTTCCAGAAGCTCAGCAGAATGCACGTTTCCTGTCATCGTCTCCTGCCCTTCTCTATTTATTTTTTTTATATGAATAGTGACTGGGGTCACATATCAGCATAAGGTTTATGTGCAACATAGAATTGCAAAAAGCATCAGTCATCCAGTTCACGGTTGTGTATTTATTTATTTTATTTGTTTGTTTTGTCAAGTACTTATTGGGGGGTATATAGAGATATAATAATATTCATATACACGATACTAGTAAGAAAAAATAAGAAGAAACATTCGATATAATAATATTCATATACATGATACTAGTAAAAAAATAAAAGAAACATTAGGATACGGGACGGAAGGCATGCTGGTACACTTATGCACACCCCTTACTGACCTCTTATTCTGGTCCGAAGCCCTTCATGGCATCGGACCAGAATATCTCTGAGACCGCCTTCTGCTGCACGAATCCCAGCAACCGATTAGGTCCCACAGAGTGGGTCTTCTCCGGGTCCCGTCAACTAAACAATGTCGGTTGGCGGGCCCCAGGGGAAGAGCCTTCTCTGTGGCGGCCCCGGCCCTCTGGAACCAACTCCCCCCCAGAGATTAGGATTGCCCCCACCCTCCTTGCCTTTCGTAAGCTACTTAAAACCCACCTCTGCCATCAGGCATGGGGGAATTGAGATATCTCCCCCGGGGCCTATACAATTTATGTATGGTATGTTTGTAGGTATGTCTGCTTAAAAATGGGGTTTTCTTAACTACTTTAAATTTTAAATTGTAAATTATTAGATTTGTTATGAATTGTTTTATTATGTTGTGAGCCGCCCCGAGTCTACGGAGAGGGGCGGCATACAAATCTAATAAATAAACAAACAAACAAATAAATAAATAAATAAATAAATAAATCGGGAGAGGTCAACAGTGGATAATTTAAGGGTAAAGTTTTGGAGGTTAGGTGACAAGTCTTCGGAGAGGGGCGGCATACAAGTCTAATAAATAATAATAATAATAATGATACTACAGAGTCATGTAGTGAGTTCCAAGCATCAACTACTCGGTTACTTAAGTGGTATTTCCTGCAGTCGAGTTTGGAGTGGTTTAAATTATGTTTCTATATCTTGTGTGCTCGTGTGTGGTTGTGGTTGATGCTGAAGTAGTTGTTGGCAGGAAGGACGTTGTAGCAGATGATTTTATGGGTTATGCTTAGATCGTGTTTAAGGCGACGTAGTTCTAAGCTTTCTAAACCTAGGATTGTAAGTCTAGTTACGTCAGGTATTCTCTTGAGAGTGGAGGAGTAGAGGGCTCTTCTGGTAAAATATCTCTGGACATTTCCTAGAGTGTTTATGTCCGAAATGCAGTTCGGGTTCCAGACAGATGAGCTGTATTCAAGGATTGGTCTGGCAAAAGTTTTGTATGCTCTGGTTAGTATTTATTTATTTATTTTATTTATTTATTTATTGGATTTGTATGCCGCCCCTCTCCGCAGGAGCTACATAGCATTAAGTTAACAACTCTTGAAACCTTTTTGGCGATGTTGTTGCAGTGGGCTTTGGCACTTAGGTCGTTTGATATGAGTATTTCTTGCAGAAATACTTCTGCAAGAAAGTATTGGTGGTGAATTATGTTTGCCGATCCCAGTAAAGCGGCCTTTTGCAATTGACAGATGGAGATTTTGTCAATTCCGATGGTTTTCAAATGTCCGCTGAGATCCTTTGGCACTGCACCCAGCATGCCAAGGACCACTGCTGGGACCACTTTCACTGGCTTATGACAGAGTCATTGCAGCTCGATTTTTAGATCTTCATATTTTGCAAATTTCTCTAGCTGCTTCTCCTCAATTCTGCTGTCTCCTGGGATTGCAATGTCGATGATCCATACTTTCTTTTTCTTCACAATCAGGATGTCTGGTGTATTATGTTTCAAAATTTGGTCAGTCTGAAGTCGGAAGTCCCACAGTAGTTTTGCTTGCTCATTTTCGACCACTTTTTCAGGCTTATGATCCCACCAGTTCTTTGCCACTGGTAGATGGTAGTTCTGGCACAGGTTCCAGTGGATCATCTGTGCCACAGCATCGTGTCTATGCTTGTAGTCAGTCTGTGCAATCTTTTTGCAGCAGCTAAGTATGTGATCGATTGTTTCATCTGTTTCTTTACAGAGTCTGCACTTTGGATCGTCTGTTGATTTTTCAATTGTGGCTTTGACAGCATTTGTTCTAATATCCTGTTCTTGTGCCGCCAGTATTAGTCCTTCTGTCTCCTTTTTGAGTGTTCCACTTGTAAGCCATGACCAGGTCTTTTCTTTATCCACTTTGCCTTCAATCTTCTCCAAGAACTGGCCATGCAATGCTTTGTTCCGCCAACTGTCCATACGACATTGAGTTACAGTTTTTCTGTACTGGTCCTCAGTTTGCTTCATATTATTATGATTATGATTATTATTGTTGTTGTTGTTGTTGTTGTTGTTGTTATTATCGTGGCAACCAAAACTGGACATAATATTCCAATTGTGGCCTTACTAGTGCAGTATATAAAGCAGAATTATCTTTTCTATGATCTTCCCAGCTCAATTTGTGATGTGCTAACATCACTTGTCTGGGCACGGCGTCATTCCTAACGTTGAACTAGAAAAACCAGAAGAGGAACTCGCATTCTGAAGACCAGAAATTATTTCGGGCCAACTTGATGTCCTGTGCAAAACGTCCCTCCCTTCCTGCTTTTAAAGGCAGGCAGTCCTCAACTTAAGGACCACAACTGAGCTCAAAATTTTTAAGTTGCTAACTGAGACATACATTAAGTCAATTTGGTCACATTTGCCCGCTTTTCTTTGGAGGGGGGCAAAGTTGTTGAGTGAATTGTTGCTCTTATTAAACGAGTGACATGATTGTTCAGTGAATCCGGCTTCTCTATTGACTTACTTAGAAGGTCATAAAAGGGGATTGTGAATAAGTTTCCGAAAGATGCCCTAATTAATTCACACGACACCATGACCGTCAAAAATATGAACCAGTTGGCAAGGGTCTGAATTTTAATCGCGTGACCATAGAGATGCTGCAACATTTGTGTTAAAAATGGTCATGTCACTTTTTTCTGTGACATAACTTTTTATGGTCACTAAATGAACTGCTGTAAGTGGAAGGCTACCTACCTACCTATCTGTACTGTATATCTATCTATCTACCTACCTACCTACCTATTTGTCTATCTATCCGTACTGTCTGTCTGTCTGTCTGTGTCTGTCTGTCTGTCTATCTACCTACCTACCTACCTACCTACCTATTTGTCTATCTATCCGTTCTGTCTGTCTGTCTCTGTCTGTCTGTCTGTCTATCTATCTATCTATCTATCTATCTATCTATCTATCTATCTATCTACCTATCTATACTGTATATCTATCTATTTGTACTGTATACCTATCTATCCGTACTGTATATCTACCTACCTACCTACATATATATATGTATGTATCACATGTTTTTTGCTGAAACATGTGATACATACAGAATATGGTTGTCGGCTATGAATAAATTAACTGCCTTGAAATGGCCCTGGGTTTGGCCTAGAGGCAAAAAGGAGCTGTGATGTTCCTTCAATATACCAGGGTGATCTGACATAAAAAGCATATATATGTATGTATATACACAGTGGTACCTTTACCTAAGGATGCCTCTACTTAAGAACTTTTCTAGATAAGAACTGGGTCTTCAAGATTTTTTTGCCTCTACTTAAGAACCATTTTCTACTTAAGAACCCGAGACTGGAAAAATTTCCCAGGAAATTTGAGGGCAGCACAAAGGCCCGGCCAGTTTCCTGCCATTCCCCCTGGGTTTCTCTCTCTGGTGCAGTGTATGGGAGGCAGCCTCGCGCCCGGTGTATGGGAGGTGCATGCTCCTCCTCGCCCCCCCTTTTTTAAGTCTTAAAGTTTTGGATTTTTTTTTATTCCCCTCACCTCACCTTCTTCCTTCGGCAGCGACTCTCCTCCTCCTCCTCTTCTTCCTCCTCCTCCCACCCAAATTCCGAGCTTTTATTTCTTTCCTAATGGGTTTGCACACATTATTTGCTTTTACATTGATTCCTATGGGAAAAAATTGCTTCTTCTTACAAACTTTTCTACTTAGGAACCTGGTCACCGAACGAATTAAGTTTGTAAGTAGAGGTACCACAGAACAGTATATAGATAGACCAGTGTTTCCCAACCTTGGCCACTTGACGATATCTGGACTTCAACTCCCAGAATTCCCCAGCCAGCATTCACTGCCTGGGGAATTCTGGGAGTTGAAGTCCAAATATCTTCAAGTGGCCAAGGTTGGGAAACATTGAGAAAGACAATTCATTTCCATCATCTGGAGAAAAAAAATTAAAATGTTTTGGCCCTTTTGTGCCATCTAATGACCAAATGAGGAATTACAGGCACATACAGACCAGTATGGCAGTTCCCTTAGCTTTAGCATCTCTCATCATTCTTGAGGATTTGTTTATTTTATTTTTATTGATTTATTTTGTCAAGTATGTATTTGTATTATACATAGATATAACATTGTTTATATACATAAGATGGGTACTGATAAGAGGAAACAATTGGACAGGGAACGGAAGGCATGTTGGTGCGCTTATGCACGCCCCTTACTGACTTCTTAGGAATCGGGTGAGGTCAGCAGTGAATAGTCTAAGGCAGTATTTTTCAACCAGTGTACCGTGGCACACTAGTGTGCCGCGAGGCATGGTCAGGTGTGCTGCAAAGAAGGAAGCTCAGTTTCTGGTCTTGCAACTTTTTAGTGTGTGTGTGAGAGAGAGAGAGAGAGAGAGAGAGAGTGAGAGAGAGAAAGCAAGAGAAAGAAAAGAAAGAGAAAGAGAGAAAGCAATAGTGAGAGAGAAAGAGAGAGAGAGAAAGAGAGAAAGAAAGCAAGAGAGAGAGAAAAGCAAAGGAAGGGGAGAGAGAGAGAGAGAAATGAGCAAAGGGGAGAAAATAAATAAATGAGAAAATGATTGAGACAGAGAATGAGAGGAAAGAGAGAGAAACAAAAGAGAGAGAGAAGTGACTCTTGATTTAAAGCATATGATAAAAAGCACCCAAAGAATAAGAGAGAAAACCCCCCCAGCCCTCACCTGTTTTTGGAAATGGTTCAAGAGTGTATACACACACACACACACACACACACACACACACACACACACAAGGATGGGGAGGAGGCAGGGATGGAAAAAAGAGAGGAGAGTGTCTTAGGGTGTCATTTTGGTTGGTGGTGTGCCCCAGGATTTTGTAAATGTAAAAAATGTGCCGCGGCTCAAAAAAAAGGTTGAAAATCACTGTTCTAAGGGTAAAGTTTTGGGGGTTTGGTGATGAAACTACAGAATCAGGTAGTGAGCTCCAGGCATCAACCACCCGGTTGCTAAAGCCATATCTCTTACAGCCAAGTTCGGAGCAGTTCACTTTGACTTTGTATCTGTTGGGTGCTCGTGTGTTGTTGTGGTTGAAGCTGAAGTAGTCGTTGACAGGAAGGACGTTGTAGCAGATGATTTCATGGGCCATGCTTAGGTCGTGTTGAAGGCGACGTAGTTCTAAGGTTTCTAAACTTGTAGGTCTAGTTGCGTAGGGTATTCTGTTGCAAGTGGAGGAGTGGAGGGCTCTTCTAGGAAAGTATCTCTGGACATTTGCTAGAGTTTTTATGTCCGAAATGCGGTGTGGGTTCCAGACACATGAGCTGTATTCAAGGATTGGTCTGGCGAAAGTTTTGTGTGCTCTGGTGAGTAGTGTGATATTACCGGAGCAGAAGCTACATAGAATTAGGTTAACAACTCTTGAAGCCTTCTTGGTGATGTTGTTGCAGTGGGCTTTGGCACTTTGGTCATTGGATATGAGTATTCCATGAGCATTTGAGTCTACGGAGAGGGGCAGCATAGAAATCTAATAAATAAGTAAATAAGTAAGTAAGTAAGTAAATTCCAAGTTTTTTTACGGAGTGAGGGTTATCTGCAAGGTCTTGTTTATTCAGCTTGTATTTGGTGTTCTGGTTCTTTTTGCCAATGTACGGAGCCTTTGTTGGTTGAGATTTTCAGTTGCCAGATGTCTGACCATTGTGATTGTACAGGGTGGAAGTTAAATCAAGCCACAAACTCTCTTCCCTCGCTCTCTCCTCTTCCCTCCGTCTTTCCCTCCTCCCCTCTTTCACTCTCTTCCATCCCTTTCACTCTCTTCCCTTTTCCCTTTCTTCCGCTTCCCTTCTCTCTCTTTCCCTCCTCCCTCTCCCTCTGCCACTTTCTCTCCTTCCCCACTTTTCTCTTCCCTTCCCTCTTTCACTCTCTTCCCCCGCCCTTCCTTTCACCCTCTTCCCTTCTCTCTCTCTCTCCCCTTCCCTCCGTCTTTCCCTCCTCCCTCTCCTTCCCTCTTTCACCCTCTTCCCTTCTCTCTCTCTTCCTCTCCCCTTCCCTCCTCCCTTCCCTCTTTCACTCTCTTCCCCCTCTTCTCTCTCTCTCTTCTCCTTCTTCCCTCCATCTTTCCCTCCTCCCTTTTCCCCGCTCTCTCTGCCACTCTTCCCTCCCTCCTTCCCTCTCTTCCGGCGATTGAGAAACCAACATCCCCAAACGGGTTGAACGGAAATGAGGCAGCCGACGGGAGGGAGGTGGGCGGAGAAGCTTCCCCTGGAAAGGCCGACGTCGCCTCGTTTGCAAAGAAAGGAGCCGCCGGCCTAAGCCCCGACTTCGCCCCGGGCCTCCCCCGAAAAGGTAAAAAAGAAAAGCCCAAGAAAGAAAGAAAGAAAGAAAGAAAGAAAGAAAGAAAGAAAGAAAGAAAGAAAGAGGGAGGGAAAGAGAAACAGAGAGAAGGAGGCAGGCAGAGAAGGAAGGAAGGAGAAAGAAAGAAGGAAAGAAAGCGAAGGGAGGGAGGGAAAGAAACACAGAGAAGGAGGCAGGCAGAGAAAGAAAGAAGGAAGGAGAAAGGAGAGAAAGAAAGAAAGAAAAGCGGCGGATCCAAGCGGCGGCCGCTTCTTTCACCGCTTGCAAAAGAGAGAAAGAAAGAGAAAAAAAAGTTGCAAAAGGTTTTACCCCAGAATAACCCCGCTTGCCTTCCATTGCCGCCACCTAGTTTTGCAAAGACGCGTGTAGCAACCCTCCCCGGTGTCGCGTGTGAACGGTGCAAAAGAGAGACGATGGGCGGAACCCCGAAGGAAGGGGAGGACACAGGTTCACGGGGAAGGGGAGCTTTTCACACCGGTGCGCGGGTGGGGCTTCCTTGGAGGGGGCACCTTGATCGACTGGGGTTTTCTTTTTTAGCGGATCGATTCCCGCGTGTTTATTAAACACACGTGGCCGCGAGGCGAGGCCGTCACGTGTGCACGCACACCAGCCGTTGCAGAGACTTTGAAAAGTAGAAAAACCATGCAGAAATGCCAGGATCGGAGTTGATCCTTTGCAAAGAGGTTTTAAGCCCTTAAACCAGCAAATCAGGGTCGGTTTCTAGAGGTGATGTTTAGGAAAAAAGAGACCTTGATTTGCTGGTTTAAGAGCTTTAGTTCCGGGTTTGGGAAAATCCTTCTTACCCCCACGTTGGACTGCCCACCGATCTGGGTTTAATGCTTTCCCATCTTCTAGGAAGCGCTTGGTTTCCTTTAATGGCCAGCTGCACTTAAACCAGGATTGCAGCAGGGACCCATCCTGGTTAAGTGCAAGTCTTAACCTAGTGGGGTTTCTTCCTTCCTTCCTTCCTTCCTTCCTTCCTTCCTTCCTGTCTTTCTTTCTCTTCCTTCCTTCCTGTCTTCCTTCCTTTTCTTTTTGTCTTTCTCTCTCTTTCTTTTTCTTCCTTCCTTCCTTTTTGTCTCTCTCTCTTTCTCTTTCTTTCTGTTCCTTCCCTCTTCTTCCTTCCTTCCTTTTTTGACTTTCTCTCTTTTTCCCTTTCTCATTCTCTCTTCTTTCCTTCCTTTCTTTTTGACTTTCTCTCTCTCTTTCTTTCTTTTTCTTTCTCCCTCTCTCTCTCTCTCTCTCTTTCTTTCCCTTTTAACTTTAACTTCCCTTTAAGGGCCGAAGTGCAGGAAAGTCCCAAGAGGAGCGGGAGAGAAGTTTTGCTTTTTTGCTGCTTGCTCTTAGCGATCAAGGTCATCGTGGAAGCACGGCGTTTGTGAAGGCCGAGAGGAGGAGGAGGAAGGAGGGCAAGATTTGCCAGCGTCTGCCCAAAGTCTAGGAATTGGCTGCCTGAACTTCGGTCTGCCCCATATTGGTTGGGAGATCAGGGTTTAAAAAAAATCATACCAACAACCCAACATTTCAAGCTGGAACTGATTTTTTTTAAAGTTATCCATGTGGGTTTTTGTATCCTGCCTTGGTTTCTTTTTTAAAACTAAGTAATAATATGTCTACAACTGGTAGCAACATTTTTTCTCCTATTATCCTAGCAACAACAACAACAACACTACTTCTTCCTTTCCTTCTTCCTTTTTCTCTGTCTTTCTCTTCCTTTCTTCTCTATCTGTTTTTTTCTTTTAATTTCTCTTTCTTTCCTCCTATGTCTCTTTCTGCCTGTCTTTCTGTCTTTCTTCCTTTCTTTTCTTTCTTTTCTACCTATCTCTTTATCTGTTCCTTCTTTCCTTCCTTCCGTCCTTCTTTTCCTTCTTTCATTTCCTCCCTATCTCTCTTTCTGCTTTTGTCTTTCTGTCTCTTCCTTCCTTCATCTTTCTTTTTCTTCCTTCTTCCTTCATCTTTCTCTTTCTTTCCTCCCTTTGTTTCTTTCTTCCGTTTCTCTTCTTTATTTTTCTCTTCCTTAAATTTCTATCTCTTTTTGCTTCTATCTTTTTGTCTCTTTCTCTTCTCCCCTTGTCTATTTCTTCCTTCCCTCTTCTTTCTCTCTCCTTCTGCTTCTGTCTTGTTCTTTCTTTCTTTCTTTTCTTTCTCTTTTCCTTTGTTTCCTCCCTATTTCCCTCTTTCTGTCTTTTTCTCTTTGAAGGCCAAAAATGGCTTTTTCGAGCTCATGCCTTGGCACGTATAGTTTCCAATGAGACAAACGAAGACAGGAAAATCATTTTATTACCTTAGCTTAGATCCCTTTCTGTAGTTAACAAATAAAACCGAAAGAGGAAACACGATTGGACAGGATAAAAGTAACCTCCCTTTTGCACAGGAAACCAGTCACATGTAGTCAAACCTGTTACATATTTGCATCCCATAATACAGTAGCACACATGTTCATTAAAATGAGATCTGATGGCAGAAGGAGCATAAATAGTAAGGAAAAAGGTTGGAGTTCACAAAAGAGATAAATCAGACACCAATTTGTGCTAAAAAAAATTTTTTTCTTACCTGGAGCTTGTCTTCAGCCTATTTTATTGGTTTAGGAATGTTAAAAACTAATAAACCTGAACGTCATTTTAAAATAGATAAATGAAATCAAATTAAAATACTGAGTAACTATGTTAACAAATTACAAAGCCTATGTCATTTGCACCTCACTGTTTTTCTTTTTCTGTCTCCCTTCCTTCCTTCCTTCCTTCCTTCCTTCCTTCCTTCCTTCCTTCCTTCCTTCCTTCCTTCCTTCCTCTGACTTTTAGTTTCTCTTTTCCTTTCTTTCCTCCCTATGTATCTCTTTGCCTCTCTGTTTTTCTGTCTTTCTTCCTCCCTCCCGCTGAACCTTGACCAACCCATTGCTGGTTTAATCTCCTTTCAAGAACCCCTATTAAGCACTAACAAATTTGAAATTTGGAGCCGCTAGTCCACTTTGCTGCTTTGTCGAATCCTGCATATTCCAGAAATTAATCCTTGGTCTTTTATATACTGCTCAAAAAATAAATAAATAAAGGGAACACTTAAACAACAGTGATTAAGTCCCACAGAGTTGGCCTTCTCCGGGTCCCGTCGACTAAACAATGTCGTTTGGCGGGTCCCAGGGGAAGAGCCTTTTCTGTGGCGGCCCCGACCCTCTGGAACCAGCTCCCGCCTGAGATTAGAACTGCCCCCACCCTCCTTGCCTTTCGTAAACTCCTTAAAAGCCATTTTTCAGAGGGCCCTTAGCCTTGAGATATGTCATCTTCTGTAGGTTGTGCCAGCCAGTTGCTATTTGTGTATTGGCAACACAACCGGCATCAGAATGCCCTTGGAAGCGGCAATTGAAATGACCGTCTCGGTTTCTTAGAGCGGTTTTGCTTTTTCAATACGCAGTGAGGATAATAATATTATTTATTATCAAGACAATTCTGCAAAGGTTTATAACCAAAGATACCAGAACGATCTGGAACTGAACACACTCAAAACCGTAGAAATGGCGTTCCAAAAGTAATGCAATTTTTAAAAAGTAATTTATTGAACAGATTTGCACAAACACTTAAAATTCTTCAAAGCACTGTCCTTGGGCCTCTACACATTTTTTCCAGAGACTCTGCCATGACCGGTACGTGCCCTGGAAGGCGTCTTCGGGGATCTCTTGCAAGGTCTTCATCATGGCTGATTCTCTTCTATGGACGAAAAACGGGTTCCTTTCAGGGCTGCCTTAATCCAAGGGAACAAAAAGAAGTCTGCTGGGGCGACATCAGGACTATGGGGGGGGGGGGGGTAGAGTTGGCGTCTGGTGTTTGGCTAGGAACTCGTGGACTCGTAGCGCGTTGTGGCAAGGTGCGTTGTCATGATGGAGTTGCCAGGTAGTGCAGATATCTTTTCTCATCCTGATGACCCTCTTTCGTAGTCTTTATAGCACATCCACGTAGTAGGCAGCATTAACTGTCTGTTCTTGAGGAACAAACTTCTTATGGACCCCTCCTTTACTGTCGCAAAAGACCATGAGCATTTTTTTCACTTTTGATTTGCTCATTCTTGCCTTTTTGGGCTTGGGGGACTGGTCGGTGTGCCACTCAGAACTTTGGCGTTTTGTTTCTGGGTCGTATTCAAAAACCCAGGTTTCATCACCAGTGACGACGTTGTCCAAATAATCAGGTTCAATTTCAGTTTAGCACAAAACTTCATCACGTAACGTTGCTCGATCATCAACGTTTTGATTGGAATGTCCAGAAATCCACAGCAAGCACCAAACCACAATTCATCAAACTTTCCTCAACACTGAAGGATAATCTCCCACACAAATCTCTCCAACCCTCCCCTTTTTCAAGGTTGCAGCAGTGTCATTAAGTCTTATCACCTGTGATCTATCATTTGTTTCTGCGTTTGCGCGGCTGCTCTTGTCTTCCCAGCATTCTCCGCACCCGAGCATTCAGAATAGGGTTGTTCATTAACTCTTCCCCTTCTGAGTCAGATGAACCTCTGGCTGGAGAGCTGACTGACTCCATTCCCCTCTCTGTCTCTCCAGTCTCTTACTGCTCCATATCTCTTCCTGTCTCTGCTTCTGGTTCACTCTGATTCGTCCTCCAACCAATGTTCCCTCTAATTTTTTTTCGGTGTGGGCGGAAGAGTATAGTGTCTGAGCGACAGTCCCTTTGGGACTGGGCGGCATACAAGAATAAATAAAGAAAGAAAGAAAAAAATTCCCTTCTTTTTTTATTAAAAGAAATTAATAATAAAACAAAACCAAAATCTATTTTATTACTATCTTCTCCTCTTTTTCCATCCCTGTCTCCTCCCCCCTTGTGTGTGTGTGTGTGAACTCTTGAACCATTTCCAATAACAGGTGAGCTATTGGAAATGGTTCAAGAGTTCACATACACACACACACACACACACACACACAAACGGCTGGGGTTTTTTTTCTCTGTTATTATTTGGGTGCTTTTTACCATATGCTTTAAATCAAGAGTCATTTCTCTCTCTTTCTCTCTCCCCCTCTTGCTCTCTCTCTTTCTCTCTCTCATTTTCTTTCTCTCTATTGCTTTCTTTCTCTTCTCTCTTGTTATCTCTCTCTCCCCCCCTTTCTCTCTTTCTCTCAGCAGCAGCATTGGGCAGTAGCCGTGGGGCGGCGGCAGGGTGATCAGCTGTGAGGCGGAGCTCCGGAACGGAGGCACCGATGGCGAGGGGACTGCGAGAGCGCTTTCTCCGAGCGCTTCGGGAACGCCTGCCCTGCCTCTACTGCAGCCCCCTTGCTGGAAGTCTGGGACGAAACGCTCCCAGCGAAGGGGCTGCGAGAGGGGCGGGGCAGGCATTCCCGAAGCGCACGGAGAAAGCCCTCTCTCGCAGCCCCCACCGCCATTGGTGCCTCCGTTCCGGAGCTCCGCCTCACAGCTGATCACCGCTTTCGTCCTGAGAAGCCGCAGCCGCCACCGCCGGGGGGGAAGTCGCGCCCCAAGGCAGGAGGCGGCAGAGGAGGAGAGGGGGTGGATTGGGCGGGTGGGGGGCAGGGCTGAGAGGCCAGGGGCGCGAGGGGGCCGGAGGCACCGTGAGGAGGCAGAGGCGGCCGCAGCTCCCTTCCCTTCTACTGCCAGCACCCCCTCCCCCCCCGCAGGCTGGCAGAGGGATGGGGAGCACGCGCCCGTGGAAAAGGGTGCGCGGGGGGGGTATTTTGGGGCAGGTGCACGCGCAGCTTACAGGGAACACTGCCCCCAACCAGACTGGTCTTCTGTGAACAGACGGCTCCCACTCCTCTGCATCAAAATCGGCAGCCAAAGGAGCTGGCCTGAAGCCAACCACACCACCTGGGCCCACCAGAGTTTGGGAAATGGGCCGTTTCAGGCCTCCAGTGGGGCATTTCTGCCATCCCCAGACATTGAATTATGGGGTGTGGGCACTGGCATATGCATGATAGCACACGCACATGTACCTTTGGCACCCAAGGAAAGAAAGGTTTGCCATCACTGGCCTATTGTGTAGATTAAGCTGTTCCTCTTTGTTTTTTTTCCTAGTCACTAACCGGAGATGTCTGGTCAGGGAAAAGAACTGGCTGAAGAGGAGGCGAAGAGATATGTTTATAACAACCTGTCCAAATTCCATCGGGTCCAAGTGAGCCAAATGATCCACTTGCCGTGTTTAACCGAGGCAGATCGGGTAATTATATGATATTTTTATCCCCCTACCAAGACCCTTTGTGTAAAACCAGGGGCTGTTGGTAAACATTTTTTAATTGATAGCAATAGCACTGAGACATATATATATATGATTGGACACAAAAATATGTAACCCTTCCCTGGTGCAGAGCTGAAGGGATTGGATACTGTAGCCTAGAGGATAATTCTCTGCCTTACAAGGCAAAGGTTGCAGGTTCAAGTCACAGTGGGTATGGCTAGCTGATGAGGCCAAAATAAGGCCGAAATAGATCTATCCTAGTCTCCCTTAATTTTCAAATTCAGCATTCTCTCTCTCTCTCTCTCTGTGTATATATATACAGTATATATATGTATATATATATATATGTGTGTGTGTGTGTGTGTGTGTAGATTGTTCTGAGTTTGGGTTTTGCCCCGTGTAATATTTTGAGTGTCTATGCGACGTTTCGGTGAAATCACATTCACCATCATCAGGCTGAAGTTGTAAGCCTCGTACTGCTGTAGATATAGTTTGTTTGCAACTGCCATTTGTTCCTTATAAATAGTGGTGGGGGTGGAGATTTGGTTTGAATGTAGCAAGTAGATTGGGTGGCTATGTTTTAATGATTTGATTGGTTGGTGGAATATGTTTGTGAGTGACATAGGGGAAGGTTTGGTAGGGAAAGTTTGCCTATTTGCCGATGACTCTAAAGTGTGCAATAGGGTTGATATTCCTGGAGGGGTCTGTAATATGGTAAATGATTTAGCTTTACTAGATAAATGGTCAAAGCAATGGAAACTGCAGTTTAATGTTCCCAAATGTAAAATAATGCACTTGGGGAAAAGGAATCCTCAGTCTGAGTATTGTATTGGCAGTTCTGTGTTAGCAAATACTTCAAGAGAAAAGGATTTAGGTTCCCAAATGTAAAATAATGCACTTGGGGAAAAGGAATCCTCAGTCTGAGTATTGTATTGGCAGTTCTGTGTTAGCAAATACTTCAAGAGAAAAGGATTTAGGGGTAATGATTTCTGACAGTCTCAAAATGGGTGAACAGTGCAGTCAGGCAGTAGGGAAAGCAAGTAGGATGCTTGGCTGCATAGCTAGAGGTATAACAAGCAGGAAGAGGGAGATTATGATCCCGCTATATGTTGTGATTCCGTCCGAGGCCCCTCAGGGAACGGCTGATCTTCTGTCGGTTTCCTGCTCAGAGGGGGAGGATGAGGAACAGGAGGTGCAGGCAGACGAGGAGGAGGAATCCCAGGCTGAAGAAGAGGGGGAACAGCCAGAGGGCCCCGAGAGGGAGCTCTCCCCAGCAAGCAGCCTGGATTCCTTAGAGGAAAATGCACAAGCAATAATCGATCTACGACAGAGAAGAGCAACACAAAGAAGGGAGCAATTGGCTAGGTACTTTCAGCACTAAAGAGGCAACAGCTGGGTTTGGGTGTGGTGCTCTCTGGAAATGCTAAAAGGCAGACCCACCCTTCCTGGCTTGTGGAGTATTATCTTTGGGAGTCTTGGGACCTGGCTGTGATCTTTGGCGTCTTGGAATTCTGGTTTGTGACTTTGAATACTGAAACCTTGGGGGGAAAAGGTGGGGGTCTTATGCTCTACAGTGGTGGGTGTGCCAGCAAGAAGTTTGCTGTATTGTCTGGACATCAGGACTCTGCTGTAAAGTCTCCTAGCCTGCCTGTTGGGAAGAACAGGTTTTTCTCTGTGTTTATTTTTCAAGCTATAAAGTACTTTTGCTTTTACCAGCGTGTCTGGCTGTTTTTTCCAGTTGGTGTTGAGGTCTGGGGGAACCCAGACAGAACACTATATAGAATGCTGGTGAGGCCACATTTGGAATACTGTGTTCAGTTCTGGAGACCTCACCTACAAAAAGATATTGACAAAATTGAACGGGTCCAAAGACGGGCTACAAGAATGGTGGAAGGTCTGAAGCATAAAACGTATCAGGAAAGACTTCATGAACTCAATCTGTATAGTCTGGAGGACAGAAGGGAAAGGGGGGGACATGATCAAAACATTTAAATATGTTAAAGGATTAAATAAGGTTCAGGAGGGAAGTGTTTTTAATAGGAAAGTGAACACAAGAACAAGGGGACACAATCTGAGGTTAGTTGGGGGAAAGATCAAAAGCAACATGAGAAAATATTATTTTACTGAAAGAGTAGTAGATCCTTGGAACAAACTTCCAGCAGACGTGGTAGATAAATCCACAGTAACTGAATGTAAACATGCCTGGGATAAACATATATCCATCCTAAGATAAAATACAGAAAATAGTATGAGGGCAGACTGGATGGACCATGAGGTCTTTTTCTGCCGTCAGACTTCTATGTTTCTATGTTTCTATTAAAAACACTTCCCTCCTGGACCTTATTTAACCCTTAAATATATTTAAATGTTTCGATCATGTCCCCCCTTTTTCTTCTGTCCTCCAGACTATACAGATTGAATTCATTAAGTCTTTCCTGATACGTTTTATGCTTAAGACCTTCCACCATTCTTGGGTTCGCCCAACACTACCACCTACCCACCCTTTTGCCGTCAGACTTCTATGTTTCTATGTTTCTATCACATTTAGTTGAAGGGCAAAACTCAGAACAATCTACATACATATACCCGTGAAAATCTACAAAAACAAATATATCAATATGAACAAGCGGGATGATACCTCCCGCTTACCAGACATCTGGAAACCAGCCCTCAAACATATCCCAGCCATAGAAACCAGACTCAGAACACACATTGTAAAACAATCAAGTAGCCTGCAAGTCCCAGCTCCTCAGGATATCACGCCTAATCTGCAACCATTAACTAATCAGCATACCTCAGCTACATCAACGACCCCAATTGTTACCCCACTGACTCACCAGGAAGTTTCTACACAGCAGGCAATTGCTGAGCCATCAAACCACACCCAGCCACCAGTATTTATAGAAGGAAGGCAGCTTAGGTCTCGCAATGTTCGCCTGAGATCAAGGACAGAAACACCAGCCTGAAGATGACGAGTGAGACCTCGTAGAAACGTCGCCAGAAATTTCCAAATCCTACACGGGAAGAAACCCGAATATACCAAGACCGTCTCTCATATATATATATATATATATATATATATATATATATATATATATATATATATATATATATATATATATTCAAATTCAGCAAAAAACATGTGACATATATATATATATCACCGCCAAATTCTCTCACAAACTCCCCTCTTTCTTTCATCACTCCTGCTCTAGCCCTCTCCTTCCCTTTCTTCTTCCTCTTTCACCCTCTTAAACCTTTCCAAAGTAACTCCCCTCTCAAATTCTCTGCAGGGATTCTTTATATTTTATGTTAAAAATGATGATCCAGGTACAAAATATTGCCCAGTCTCCTGCTGTTGCTTCCTTGACTATTGTCCACAGTCGCCGTGACAATGGAGATTAGAAGTCCAAGTCCCAAGTCCATTAGGATTCTAAGGCCTAAGAGACTTAACATCCTCAGAAGAGAGGGGGACTCTGGCATACTTAAGGGTCTTCAATTACTTTCAGTGTTCCAAAGTCATAGATATCCCTCCTTGGCTGGCCAGCCTACTCCACCGTTCGCTTGGTCGTTGTCCAAGCAGACTGCTCTGGGGGTTCTCTCCCCGACGCCCAACCGCTCTCACTGGCCAGTGTTTTTACGTCGTGTTGGCGGTCACCCGTATATCATTTTTGGTGCCGGCCACTCTCACCGGTTGGCCACTCGCAACATCTTCAGCAAGCTTCTCCGAGTGCCACAGGCACGGTCCCATCAAGCCTCTCCGGGCGCAGCTCAGGATACCAGGCGCTCTCACCCGCCGGCGTCCTGGCTACTTTGGCGTTCTCAGTGGACCTCAGCAGACCCTTCCATGCGCCGCCCAAGACGCCGCCCGCTCTCACTCGTCGGGGTCCAGGCAAGCCGTTCTCATCTCTGAGCAGCGCCGACTGCTCTCACCAGCCGCCTCTTCTGAGGCGCCCCTCACGGAATAGAATAGAATAGAATAGAATTCTTTATTGGCCAAGTGTGATTGGACAACCAAGGAATTTGTCTTTGGTGCAGATGCTCTCAGTGTACATAAAAGAAAAGATACATTTGTCAAGAATCATGAGGTAAAAAACAATGATTGTCCTAGGGGTCGAATAAGCAATGAAGAAACAATCAATATTAATACAAATCTTAAGAATACAAGCAACAAGTTACAGTCATACAGTCTTAAGTGGGACAAAATGGATGATAGGAATGATGAGAAAAAACTAGTAGTAATAGTAGTGAAGACTTAGTGAGTAATTTGACAGTGGTGAGGGAATTATTTGTTTGGTAGATTGATGGCATTCAGGAAAAAAAATTGTCCTTGTGTCTAGTTGTCTTGGTGTGCAGTGCTCTGTAGCGACGTTTTGAGGGTAGGAGTTGTAACAGTTTATGTCCAGGATGTGAGGGGTTAGTAAATATTTTCATTGCCCTCTTTTTGACTCGTGCAGTATACAAGTCCTCAATGGAAGGCAGATTGGCAGCAATTGTTTTTATAGTCCGGTATGTCTTATACAGTGTTCCCTCAATTTTCACGGGTTCGAACTTTGCGGAAAGTCTATACCATGGTTTTTCAAAAATATTAATTAAAAAATACTTTGCGGGTTTTTCCCCTATACCACGGTTTTTCCCACCCGATGATGTCATATGTCATCGCCAAACTTTAGTCTGCCTTTAATAAATATTTTTTTTAATAAACTTTAATAAATAAACATGGTGAGTAATAATCTGAATGGTTGCTAAGGGAATGGAAAATTGCAGTTTAGGGGTTTAAAGTGTTAAGGGAAGGCTTGTGATACTGTTCATAGCCAAAAATAATGTATTTACTTCTGCATCTCTACTTCGCGGAATTCAACTTTCGCGGGCGGTCTTGGAACGCATCCCCCGCGAAAAGCGAGGGAACACTGTACTCCGAAAAGTATGGTAAATTAAAAAAACAAAAAAACAAACACACACACACAAACAAATCTGCACTTCATATCTCCTGCTCTGAGCTGTGTGCTATTGTTCGGTACAAAAAAATCCCTACTCCCCACAGTAAAAATAACAGGGGTCATATGCCCTCCGTTGCCCGCCGCACTATTTGAGAAGCCTGGCATAGAATCATTTACGCTGGCTTCCTCGGCTGAGGGACAGAGATGGCCGCCCCGAGTTTTCGGAGAAGGGCGGCATACAAATCTAATAAATGAATGGTGCGACCGGACGGGGCGAAACGCTTTCTCTCTCTCTCTCTCTTTTGTTTTAACACCTTGTTTTCCTTCCTCTCCTTTCCGTAGCAAAAGATCAGGGCGTCCTGCACCAACGAAGGAAACAATGAGACCACGTTCCTTTTCTTTCAACGCCTGTGCTGCAGGCAAGGCTGGGTGGAGCACTTCGTAGAGGCTCTCCGCGAACAGCACATGGGCGATTTGGCTGACCAGCTCGATAACCTGTATCGCAGCAAACTCCTCCGTAAGACGCTTTTCTTTCTCTTGCGGATACGGGGGGCGCGGGGGAAGTGTTCTGGTTTGAACAGGCTCAAGCTCAACCCTGACAAGACGGAGTGGCTGTGGGTTTTGCTTCCCAAGGACAATTCCATCTGTCCGTCCATTACTCTGGGGGGGGAAATTATTGCCCCCCTCGGAGAGGGTCTGCAATTTGGGTGTCCTCCTCGACGCACAGGTCACATTAGAACACCATCTTTCAGCTGTGACGAGGGGGGCGTTTGCCCAGGTTCGCTTGGTGCACCAGTTGCGGCCCTATTTGGACAGGGAGTCATTGCTCACAGTCACACATGCCCTCATCACCTCGAGGTTCGACTACTGTAATGCTCTCTACATGGGGCTACCTTTGAAGAGTGTTCGGAAACTTCAGATCGTGCAGAATGCAGCTGCGAGAGCAATCATGGGCTTTCCCAGATATGCCAATGTTACTCCAACACTCCGCAGTCTGCACTGGCTGCCGATCAGTTTCCAGTCACAATTCAAAGTGTTGGTTATGAGCTATAAAGCCTTTCATGGCATCAGACCAGAATACCTTGTCCAGGTCCCGTCGACAAAACAATGCCGTCTGGTGGGACCCAGGGGAAGACCCTTCGCTGTGGCGGCCCCGACTCTCTGGAATCAACTCCCCCTGGAGATTCGAACTGCCCCTATTCTCCTTGCTTTTCGCAAAATGTTGAAGACTCACCTCTGCCGCCAGGCGTGGGGGGATTAATCTCCCCCCCCTCTTTTCTCTCTTGACCTTTACTATGTTATGTTCAATTGGACTGAGTGTGTATGATTGTGCAGCAGTTTTTTATAATCATGTATTTTTAATTAGTTTTTAAATTTTTAATATTAGATATGGGCACAACGGATGGTTATAAGTGGAGGATTTCCTGTAACGTGGGAAAGATTTTGGGAGATACAACCAAGAGATACCTGGGCAGCTGGTCCGATAAGAGGCAGCATAGCCCTGAGTGGGATAATGGATGGGGAAAGGGGTTCTGAAGAGACCCTCCTGAGTTTCTTGGGTTGTAAACAAGATGGGAGACTTGTACATTGGTACCCCTACCTTCAAACGCCTCTACTTACAAATTTTTCTAGAAAAGAACCGGGTGTTCAATATTTTTTTGCCTCTTCTCAAGAAGCATTTTCCACTTACAAACTCGAGCCTCTGAAACTGTAACCGGAAAAGGCAGGGAGAAGCCTCCGTGGGGTCTCTCTAGGAATCTCCTGGGAGGAAACAGGGCCGGAAAAGGCAGGGAGAAGCCTCCGTGGGGCCTCTAGGAATCTCCTGGGAGGAAACAGGGCCGGAAAAGGCAGGGAGAAGCCTCCGTGGGGCCTTTCTAGGAATCTCCTGGGAGGAAACAGGGCCGGAAAAGGCAGGGAGAAGCCTCCGTGGGGCCTCTCTAGGAATCTCCTGGGAAGAAGCAGGGCTGGAAAAGGTGGGGAGAAACCTCCGTGGGGCCTCTTTAGGAATCTCCTGGGAGGAAACGGCCGGAAAAGGTGGAGAGAAGCCTCCGTGGGGCCTCTCTAGGCATCTCCTGGGAGGAAACAGGGCCTCCACCCTCCCTGTGGCTTCCCCAATCGCACACATTATTTGCTTTTACATTGATTCCTATGGGAACAATTGCTTCTTCTTACAAACTTTTCTACTTAAGAACCTGGTCATGGAACAAATTAAGTTTGTAAGTAGAGGTACCACTATATTTGCAAAATTCCGCTAATCTAGTTTTACACTACAGGGAGTCCTTGATTTACAACCGCAATCGAGGCCAATTATTTCTGTGGTGGAGCGAGATGAACATCTATCTTGCATTGCAGTGGAAAAATTTGAACCGAAACGCCCCGTTTTGCGACCTTTCTTTCCCACCATTGTTAAGCAAATCGTCGCCATTGTTAAGTGAGGAACCTGGCGGTTCAGGGAACCCGGCTTCCCTGTTGACTTTGCTTGTCAGGATGGTCGCAAAGGGGAGAGGGCGTGACTCCGGGATGCTGCCACCTTGAGCCGATTGCCAAGCATCTGGTCGTAAGTGTGAAAAACCACCTTAAGCCATTTTTCCCCCCTGGTTCGTTTGCAAGTGTGAACGGTCACTAAACAGACGGTTGTAAGTCGAGGATGATCTGTAAAGTAGAACTAGGTCACCCGGTGGCATTTCCTGTCTGGTCTGCTTGGTGGGGCTGACGCTGCATCCGTTCCTTCTCTCTTTCTCTCCCCCCCCGAACATGTAATGTCCGCCTGCGTGCAACGACGTCCACCCACAGCCCCACGAAGGACCCCTCCTCCAGCTTCGGCATCCCCAGCTGCCAAGCGGCCTTCGGTTCCGCCTCCAGAATGGCATTTAACCGAAGCGCAAGCCCTTCCCTCGACTCCCCGGCGATTGGCGCCTGCATCTGCCAATCCACCCCCCCAGGATATGGGGGATTACCGGACTCCCGTTCAAGAAAACAGCCATCCGGATGAAAAGAGCAAGTTAGCGGTACATCCTAAGGTAAAGTATCCATGTATGTATGCATGTGTGTATGAAATTTATTTGCTGCTCATCTGGCTTGAGGTGACTCAAGGTGAATGCTAGCGCTTTCGGTCATTTATATATTGCATTGCATTGCATAATATAATATAATTAATATGATAAGATATATGATATAATATTAAATATTATATTATATTAAATACTGTAGTGTACTGTACTATACTATACTAATACTATACTTATGCTATGCTATGCCATGCCATGCCATGCCATGCCATGCCATGCCATACCATACCATACCATACCATACCATACCATATATTTATTCAAATTTATAGGGCCCCTTCTCCAGGGCATACAAGATTAAACAAATACAAAATCTTAAAATATATTATAAAATCTTACATTATATTATATTGTACTATATTAAATACAGTAGTACCCCTAGATACGAGCATAATTCGTTCCAGAAGGGAGCTTGTATCTCGAGCAAACTCGTATCTGGAACAAATTGCTTTAGACTTTGTTTTTCCCCTCCGAGATAACCAAAAGCAAGGATTCTTGCGCCACCTAGTGGATGCTCGGCTCGTATCCCGAATTTGAGCTCGGGACTTGAACAGAAATGTCTCTCTCCTCCTGGCTGGTATCTTGAAATATTTGCATGTGGAGCAGCTCGTATCTAGAGGTACTACTGTATTGTATTGCATTGCATTGTGTTAGGTTACGTTACATTACATTCATTATATTATAACATTTACATTACATTACATTACATTATTCAAATTTATAGGCCGCCCTTCTCCAGCGGACTCAGGGTGGTGTACAAGTTGAAACAAATACTAAATCTTAAAAACCTCAAACATTAAATAAATACATTATATTTTATAATATTTTTTTATAATTAATAATACATAATTTATAATGTATAATAAATACATTATATTTATTCTATTCTATTTATTATATATTTATTCTATTCTATTCTGTTAATTGTATTTATTATATTTATTATGCTACATATTACATATTAGATTACATTATTCATATATATTATATATACAGTGTTCCCTCGATTTTCGCGGGGGATGCATTCCGAGACCGCCCGCGAAAGTCGAATTTCCGCGAAGTAGAGATGCGGAAGTAAATGCACCATTTTTGGCTATGGACAGTATCACAAGCCATCCCTTAACACTTTAAACCGCTAAATTACCATTTCCCATTCCCTTAACAACCATTTACTCACCATTATTACTGGTACTCACCATTGAATAAGACACTTAGTGATCCTGATATTTATAAACATAATTATTTATTAACAATAATTTTTTTTTGTTATTCATTTGCAAAAATTATTAGTTTGGCGATGACATATGATATCATCAGGCGGGAAAAACTGTGATATAGAAAAAAACTACGAAGTATTTTTTAATTAATATTTCATTCCCCTGTATATTACATAATTATATAATCGTATGCACTGTACTATTACATTATTATTTTATTTTGTATTGTTTTTATCCTGCCTATTATTTTTTTACACGATTGACCTCTTCAGGTTCCTAAGAGGCCAGTAAGGGGCGTACATAAGTGCACTGGTGTGCCTTCCGTCCCCTGTCCAATTGTCTTTCCTGTCTTTCATCTATCATATATATTCTCTTTCTTTCATATATCCTCTCCTCTAAGTTCACTTTTACCCTTATATATATTACCACATGTCTATTTTTCTTCCTATGCATTTGTGTATTGGACAAATGAATAAATAAATAAAATAAATAAATTAAATAAATAAATAAATATCCATTGCAACCTCCAACCTCACCCACCCCGTTTCCCTCACAACGACGACCTTGTGGGGCGGGTTGGGTGAGAGGAAGGAACTTGTCCAGAGTCACACAGCCAGTTTTTATGCCTGAGGCGGGACTAGAGCTCACCGTCTCCAGGTGATGGGCTCAAAGTCACTTGGCCATTTTTTAAGGTCTAAGGCGGGACTAGAATTCACCATTTTCTAGTTTTAGGCCAGTAGATCAGACTGGCTCTGATTGACAGTTTTGTGCCTCAATCCCGGTTAAGTGTGAGAGACATAAATTCTTATCACTCCAGGCTGGTGGGTCTGCTCCTTTAAAACAGCAGCTCCCAACCCTCTGGGCAGCGTACATTATATTCAATATATAAACAGTGTACAAAATTAACTTAAAATCAGAAATAACGTCCTCCTTTTTTGCAGGCCACAGACAAAGGAGCGGAACCAGGCCTTTCCTCTACTTCCGACGTCAGTTCGGCATCTAATGTCGGAAGAGATGGAGCGATCGAGTCTCCATATCCTGTCAAGGAGTCTGCAGCGGTCTCGCACCCCGTGGAAGACAGACCGCTTCCCTCCCAAACGGCTGAACCTCGCGTCGAGCAGAAGTGGGACGGACGCCAGCACCACCCCGTGACAGTGAAAAACGGGTGTTTCGGGAACGCGCAACGCCCACAGGATAGCGGGATGGGTCCAGCGTTGCCTGCCGGCGCTTCTAGCAATCAGCCAGAAGAGGATTATTATTCGAGTGATAGCGTCTCGTTGGCTTTGGGGGGTCCAAGAGAGGATTCGGCGGCCGAACGGAAGGTCTATGTTCTCCGAGGGGATCCAAAGGGGGAAAATCCACCAGTGATGGACACTCCGAGAAGTCGCCCGGATTCCCAGAGGAAAAACCTTCCAGGTGAAAAACTGGGGGCAAACTCTGGAGGGGAAGTTCACATAAGCCGCCTGCACAAGAGTTGAGGGTGTTGTGTCTTGCCCCAGTGTTGTTGGCTTAAATCCGTGATAGTACGCGGAACCATATTTGAGGGCACATGAGGCATTGCCCTATGTCAACTCCTGCGCGCACGTGCATGCTGGACAGCTGATTTTTGGTCTTCCAATGGGCAGGGCGGATGGTCGTTTCCACCCTCCCCAGGCTTCAGGAAAGACTCCGGAGCCTGTAGATGGCGAAAAACAGATCCAATGGGCCTACTGCAGTAGTTCTCAACCTTTCTAATGCCGTGACCCCTTAATACAGTTCCTCGTGTTGTGGTGACCCCCAATCGTGAGTCTAGTGACAATTCTTCCAACAGACCTTTAAGCTGATTGGCAGGAAGGTCAGAGGGACGCCCCCACAGTAAACTCGTGATTGGTCAGATTGTAAAGAAGTGTTCTCAGGCGCCAGAATAGAAGCTTTAATTCCTAACACCAGGAGAAATTTGTCTTTTCCCAGTGTTCTATGCGTGGCTTTGGTAGTTTGCTAAGACTCCCAAAACCCACTTCTGGAATTAATATTCTCTTTTATTTGTTTTCACACGAACTTAAATATATATGAATCTTTATCAAGGTAAATGCAAGCAGCAAGAATTAAAAGTCTCAAAATGGGTGAACAGTGCAGTCAGGCGGTCGGGAAAGCAAGTAGGATGCTTGGCTGCATAGCTAGAGGTATAACAAGCAGGAAGAGGGAGATTGTGATCCCGCTATATACAGTGCTGGTGAGACCCCATTTGGAATAATACTGTGTTCAGTTCTGAAGACCTCACCTACAAAAAGATATTGACAAAATTGAATGGGTCCAAAGACGGGCTACAAGAATGGTGGAAGGTCTTAAGCATAAAACGTATCAGGAAAGACTTCATGAGCTCAATCTGTATAATTTGGAGGACAGAAGGAAAAGGGGGGACATGATCGAAACATTTAAATGTGTTAAAGGATTAAGTAAGGTCCAGGAGGGAAGTGTTTTTAATAGGAAAGTGAACACAAGAACAAGGGGACACAATCTGAAGTTAGTTGGGGGAAAGATCAAAAGCAACATGAGAAAATATTATTTTACTGATAGAGTAGTAGATCCTTGGAACAAACTTCCAGCAGACGTGGTTGATAAATCCACAGTCACTGAATGTAAACATTCCTGGGATAAACATAGATCCATCCTAAGATAAAATACAAAAAATAGTATAAGGGCAGATTAGATGGATCATGAGGTCTTTTTTTGCCGTCGGTCTATATTTCTATGTTTCTATTGGAAGTCCGTTCCCAAACTTCCAGTAGGTGCATTGGGCCATTTTTTGCCCTCCCTAGCAAATCAGGCAGCTGTTTTCCCCCATTGTCGGAAGCGGGTTGGGAAGGTCGCAAATGGGATCAAATGACCTCAGGATGCTGCAACCATCATAAATACATGCTGGGTTGCCAAGTGTCCCAATTTTGATCATGTGACACTCTGGAGGTTGCAACGGTTGTGAAGAACGAGTCTTTTTTTTTTTTCCAGTCCATTGTAAGTTTGAACGGTCACTAAATGAAGTGTTGTTAAGTCAAGGACTATAACGTGTGCTTGTTTGCGCTAAATATCATGTGCTATATTTCACGTCTGGGGTGTTTAGTGTCATGCTGTTGAAGGAGGGCGGCTGTTGAATGCTCAGGAAACGCACGACTGGTGGTGTGTCGTGGTGTGCAAATAAATTGTGTTGATGTTGCTTCTGCGCAGCTGACGAGAGGTCACCGGAAGACCAGGCCCAGTCCTTTATGGATCCTTCGTCTCCGTTTCCGATACCCAATCCTGTGCCTGAACATCTTATTCGGGACCGCCTTCTGCCGCACGAATCCCAGCGACAGGTTCGGTCCCACAGAGTTGGCCTTCTCCGGGTCCCGTCGACTAAACAATGTCGTCTGGCGGGACCCAGGGGAAGAGCCTTCTCTGTGGCTGCTCCGACCCTCTGGAACCAGCTTCCCCCTGAGATTAGGATTGCCCCCACCCTCCTTGCCTTTCGCAAACAAATCCAAATAATAAAATAAATAAACTCCTTAAAACCCACCTCTGCCGTCAGGCATGGGGGAACTGAAACATCTCCCCCTTGCCCATATTGTTTTGGTGTTAGATTGATTGTGTGCTTGTTTTTTAATATTCTGGGGTTGTTTTTTATGAATTTTTTTAAAGCTTAAAATTGTAATTGGATTGGTAGGTATTGGATTTGTTATTATGTATTGTTTTTACCTTGTTGTGAGCCGCCCCGAGTTTGCGGAGAGGGGTGGCATATAAATCCAATAAATCTAATCTAATCTAATCTAATCTTTATTCATTTTCCTCCTTCAGATTTAGACCGATCCTCTTCGGTCGGAACAAAGGCACCAGGGCCCGGTCAGGAGTTTTCAACTGCTGGAGGCGATCGATCCGCCGATAACTTTAAGCTTCTCACGAAAGACATAAGATCTTCGGGAGAAATCACCGGCACGGATACCTTGGCAGGGAGGCCGCAGTGGGTAAGTTTTGACTACTGCAATGCTCTCTACATGGGGCGACCTTTGAAGAGTGTTCGGAGACTGCAAATAGTGCGAAATGCAGCTGTGTGAGCTATCGTGGGTCTTCCAAGATCTGCCCACATCTCATCATCACTCCACGAGCTGCATTGGTTACCAATTGGTCTCCAGACACAATTCAAAGTGTTGGTTATGACCTATAAAGCCCTGTGTGTCTTAGGACCAGATTACCTACGGGACCGTCTCTTGCCTGATGTATCTTTGAGGCAAGAGGCCAGACACCTTAACCCTAACTCAAACCCTTGATGTGAGTGATGTCCGGTTGGCCACCTTTAAGCCAGTCACATGACCTTTAAGCTGCCTCAGTCCCAGGATTGTCAAGCCGCTCCCACCTGCTCACATGGCCATCAAGCCACACCCACAAATAAGCCACGTCCACAGTGGTAGTAAAAATTTTTGCAGCCCTTCACTTGGTCCGACCATATCCAGCCTGCAGCCCTTGAGTTTGACACTCCTGAGTTAGAATCTTAGACAAGCAAAATGTTTTCAAAGAAAAACAAAGCCCGGTTGCCTTTTGAAAAAGCACCTTTGGGACAATTATGACTTGGATGACGGAGAATCTCCATAAGGAATTGTTAGCATGGGCATCTGTCTGTCTGTCTATCTATCATCATATCTATCTATCTATCTATCTATCTATCTATCTATCTATCTATCTATCTATCTATCTATCTATCTATCTATCATCTCTCTCTCTCTCTCTCTTTCCCTACCTACTTACCTACCTATTGAATTTGTATGCTGCCCCTCTCCGTGGATTCGGGGTGGCTCACAACATTTCAACAATAAACAGTATACAAAATATAATTGGATCCAATTAACTGGTTAATCTAAAACATTATAAAAGTTAAATATCAAAAATCATTCACTCAAATACAAACCAAGCATTCAGTGGCTAGAGGCTATATCTATTGACTCCAAGCCTGGCGGCATAAATAAGTCTTCAAGTTCTTAGGAAAGGCGACCAGGGTAGGGGCAGTACGGATCTGATTCCAGAGGGCCAGGCCTCCCACACAGAGAAGGCTCTTCCCCTAGGTCCCGCCAAATGACATTGTCTACTTGACGGGACCTGGAGAAGGCCGACTCTGTGGGGCCTAACCGGACGCTGGGATTCATGTGGCGCAAGGCAGTCCCGTAGGTAGTCTATTTGACCTCTTTTGTCCTGTGTCCTTTAGGGGACGGAGACTGCACCCACAGCCATAGGGCACCGTAAGAGAGACACCCACAGCATCTTTCACAGCAACTCTACTGAGAACGATATGCCTTCTAAGCCGGGAGTTCTATCTTCAGATGCTGCTGCAGAGGATGCCGGAGAGACCGAGAAGATTTATTCTGGGTCGTCAGAAAGATTTCGCATGAGCATCAAGGACTCGGTGAGCGCGGGCGACAGTGACCCCATTTTGTTGAGCAAAAGCAGCTCGGGCGGCCATTCCGCCGCGAACAACGTGCGGGATGGAAACCGGCCGAGCGGCGCCGTTGACGCTACTGTTCCACCCGTGGTTGATGACGGTGAAGAAGAAACGTCCTTCAGGAGTCACCATCTGCTTGTGGAGGAGAATAGAAGCATGGATCTCATGGGGCCTCCTTCGGGTGGGGCCTACTTGCGACCGTCCCTGAGGGATTTCCCGGATTCGACATCCGACGGTCAACCGGAGGACAAAGCCAAGGACCGCCTGGCATGTCCTTCTGTCTCAGAGGAGATCGTTGGGGTTGAAGAAAATCTTAATTCAGGTGACTTTCGGGTGCTTGTTGCGGGATTTGCTCTGGCAGTTCTGGCAAGTGTGGTTTATGTGTTGTATAAGAAAAAATAAACACCGGAGTCACTGATCCGATTGTTGACCGACTGACATTCACACCCTACCACCGTCGCTTCCGACCGTTGCTTGATCCTCTACGGAAAGGAAGCACACTAGGAACTTGCTTTCTCCACCACTGATGCGTACTGTTCCCGCAGTCTTGAACACACCTTGCTTATATCCTGTAGTCTGCCTTAATGACGTCTTTGGATCCAGGTTATTTTAGATCGGTCAGTTCAGTGGCTTCAATCCCCCCCCTTCCAAATAGCCAAGCGGATCAGACTAAGGACTTTTCTTAGAAATCACCAGAAATGTTCAAAAATCTGGACATCACTGCAAAATCCCGAAAGCTCGCTTCCACATTGGCAAGGGAATTGTAGGATCTCGAAGGATTGCATTTTTTTTTAAAAAGGTCACGTCGCAAAAAATATGCCGGCTGGCATGGGACGAGTGACCGCATTTGTGATTCCAGCGGATCGGTCCGTTTGATGTGGCTTAGAAAAGAAAAAAAAGCAAGTAGCATCTTCATTATGTTCTGAATGTGATGTTCTTTGGATACGCAAGGTATTATTGCTGAATCCTTAGAAACGAGCGTCCAGTTCTCCAGCTCCGTTTTTCAGGAATTAACATCCGTTTAGGGAATTTTGGGAAAAGCAGTGGACTCCACTGAATCGTTTGGGAACCTTTGTTCTTCCTTTTCTGTTTCTTGGAAAGAAGGAAGCGTAGAACTTAAGTTTTTTTTAATTATTACAGGAAAAGCCTGTAATACGGATTGTTGCCGTCTGGAGTTTTATCCATTGGTTTTAATAGAAACAGAATTTTTCTGTGCTGTTTCTTCTGGTTTGGAAAGTTGTTTGTTCCTGGCCATTAAACGGCAGGCAGTCCTCGATTTAATGACCGTAGTGAAGGGATGATAGATTGGGGATTTTGGGGAATGATGAAGGCTTAGTTGCTTGCCTTTGCTTAATGAGCATGTTTTCCGCAAACCAAGAAACAGAACGGCTAGGAAAATACTGGGAACCGAAAGCCACAAGTTGCACAGAAACACTGGTCCAGTGTGTTGTGTGTACCTGCATATGCATCGTCTCCCCAGGAGTTAATTGGGGTGCGTGTGTCCATTCACACTACTTGTGTATATGTGTTGACTCGCACAAATTATAGTTCCTTTTTTTAAAAAAGAAAAGGTTGCGGTTTTTTTCTACTTCTGACAGATAGTCAACCCGAGTTCCAGCTTTCTTACTTTATTTCTTTTTCAATGTTCTGTAGCAATGAGTAAATTAAAAAAAACTGAGACGTCCGAGTCGAATAACTTTCTTGCGGTCATTAAGCAGCAGGAAGAACGAAGGGGGGAAAATATGTAGAACATCCAAAAATTAAATGAGGAGTGATGCATAGGGAAATATGCAAAAAAAGCTTCATTCTTATTAGCTTAAAATTAAGCTAAACTCTAAAATTATATAGTGCTGGCAAAATGGAGACATTTTATTAGTATTCCTTCCCAATCTTTCCAGTACACCTGTTCACCAAACTGGCTTTTCATGTTCTGATTAAAAGAAAAAGTGATTAGTTGAAAAACGTGTCCTTATTTCATTCATCCCACTTGTAATTTCCAGATTGTTTTATTTTGTTCGTGACAACAAGCTGTTGTGTAGATAAATTTTGGATGGCTGGAAGGAAGACTCTTCCAATGGTATGTGTATTTACGTGAATAATAATTTTGTAGAGAAACCTTGCTATAGTTGAAAGGTGGGGAACTATGTCTGCTTTATTTATGACATGTGGACTTCAACTCCCAGAATTCCTGAGTCAGCTGTGTCAGGAATTCTGGGAGTTGAAGTCCACAAGTCATAAATAAAGTGGCCATAGTTCCTCACTTTTGCTATGGTCACTTAAATTCAGCCAAAGTTTTGATTTGGAAACAGACACTGTTTCCTGCACTTTCATTCTTAATTTTTTTTTTTGGAATTTTGATGGTTTCCTAAAGAAAATTCTGCTTGTATAAAAACCACATTTTTCAAACTTACAGTGACTTATTCCTTGAAATCGCAATGACACGTATGTTAGCATTTCAGTAGGAAACTTTTAAAAATCATGTTTTTTAAAACTTCCAGCAGACGTGGTTGGTCAATCCACAGTAACTGAATTTAAACATGCCTGGGATAAACATATCCATCCTAAAATAAAATACAGGAAATAGTATAAGGGCAGACTAGATGGACCATGAGGTCTTTTCCTTCTATCAATCTTCTATGTATATTTGTTTGATATTCAAAGTAATGCAGAAGTGGTTAGCTCGCATTGGCTGACTTAGTTGCAATGCCAATTCATTGACTGACCTTGTTACCATTGGTTCTCCCAGCTCATGAATATCTTAGCAAAATCCTCCCAAATAAGGATTTGAAAGTTAAACTGCTCAATGGGAAGTTCTATGAATTAATAAGAGTCACTTTGTTGTCTAATTGTTCTGGCGCTTAACCCTTGAATGTCAAAAGTTGCTGGAAAAGTTGGAAACAAAGTTTGATAAATGCAGGTCCTCCTTAACAGTTAATTTAGTGTCTGAAGTTGCAACAGCACTGGGAAAAATAACTTATGACCATTTTTCACACTTATGACCTTTATGGTGGGTGCAGTGACCTAGGGGTCACATGATCCCTTTTCTGACCTGACCAGCAGGCAGAGCTGTTCTACTTACCACTGCTACCAGAATGATGCGCGCACAGCTCTAGGTGACCAAGGGGCGCATCATTTTGCTTCTGCACATGTGCAGGAAGCAAAGTTTTGCGAGAGGATGTGCGGGCGCATGAGAGAATTGCCAATCGTTGAAAATCTCCAAAAACTTGTGCAACTGTGTGTCGTCTTGCAAGATTTTGTT
The DNA here is from genome assembly GCF_031021105.1 of Erythrolamprus reginae. Classification (NCBI taxonomy): domain Eukaryota; kingdom Metazoa; phylum Chordata; class Lepidosauria; order Squamata; family Dipsadidae; genus Erythrolamprus; species Erythrolamprus reginae. The sequence goes on from NC_091956.1 coordinate 3,993,641, forward strand.
TCTGTGCATGTGCTAGAGGCAACTCTCGCTTGGATGTGCTCGCTGTTCACCTAGAGCTGCGTGCGCAGTTCTATTTTCTCTTCTGGAACGCAGTGTGGCCCGTACTTTTACTGCTGACCAGCAAAGTCAATGAGGAAACCAGATTCTTTTAACAAAGGAGTTACTAATATAACAAGTGCGGTGATTCACTTATCAAGTAGGGAAAGCAAGTAGGATGCTTGGCTGCATAGCTAGAGGCATAACAAGCAGGAAGAGGGAGATTATGATCCCGCTATATAGAGCGCTGGTGAGACCACATTTGGAATACTGTGTTCAGTTCTGGAGACCTCACCTACAAAAAGATATTGACAAAATTGAACGGGTCCAAAGACGGGCTACAAGAATGGTGGAAGGTCTGAAGCATAAAACGTATCAGGAAAGACTTCATGAACTCAATCTGTATAGTCTGGAGGACAGAAGGGAAAGGGGGGACATGATCAAAACATTTAAATATGTTAAAGGATTAAATAAGGTTCAGGAGGGAAGTGTTTTTAATAGGAAAGTGAACACAAGAACAAGGGGACACAATCTGAGGTTAGTTGGGGGAAAGATCAAAAGCAACATGAGAAAATATTATTTTACTGAAAGAGTAGTAGATCCTTGGAACAAACTTCCAGCAGACGTGGTAGATAAATCCACAGTAACTGAATGTAAACATGCCTGGGATAAACATATATCCATCCTAAGATAAAATACAGAAAATAGTATGAGGGCAGACTGGATGGACCATGAGGTCTTTTTCTGCCGTCAGACTTCTATGTTTCTATGTTTCTATTAAAAACACTTCCCTCCTGGACCTTATTTAACCCTTAAATATATTTAAATGTTTCGATCATGTCCCCCCTTTTTCTTCTGTCCTCCAGACTATACAGATTGAATTCATTAAGTCTTTCCTGATACGTTTTATGCTTAAGACCTTCCACCATTCTTGGGTTCGCCCAACACTACCACCTACCCACCCTTTTGCCTCTCCTCTCTCGCTTGCCCTGGGTTATTACCCGGAGACCAATCTCCGTAGTCGCAATCAAAGGGATGAGAACCGCACTTTTTAAGAAAAACGATTTAATATCGCAGGTGGGTTTTTCTGCACTTCTTGACGCCGCTGTGAAAAGGCAGCCGGCCTTTCAAGAATCCACACACAACAGAAGAGCCCGTAAAATAATTCTGTAGGAGAGCACAAACCTCGGACGACGTGAGCGCTGCGACTGTTTTGAAGTCCCCACCCCCCGAAAGAAACGCGGCTCAACCCAAGCGGGAGCAAAGGACACACATCTTAAAACATTTGTGCGATCCGCACAGTTTTTCACCTCCAGAGAAGCGTTCTGACCAACCAACAAATATTTGCAGTGGCCTCCGAGAACAAAGGAAAAAAAATTCAATTTTTCCTTCTCGGCGAAGACGTCTGACGGCGTTGGCGACTGTTTCGTTTCAGCCGTGAAATAGGCCCTTGGTTTTACAAAATGAAATGAAATGAAACGCAGAAGTTTCCGCCTTGGATAAAAAAAATGCCCTGTGGAACCTCGGATCCTGAGATTCTTCATGGATTTATCATGACTCAAACAGCGCCAGGAGAGCTCCCACTGCTCCGAAATATCCCTGTTTCAAAACAAAAAAAGAAAAAATCCTAAATGATTAAATGCATCGTTTAAAAAGGGCTCCATGTCATGCACGCCACATCTTCTCCCAACACGAGTCGCCTCGCAGGGGAGAGGGATGCCGTAACAATTTAATTTAATTTAATTTATTTAATTTATTTTATTTTATTTATTTTATTTTATTTAATTTATTTAATTTATTTATTTTATTTTATTATTTATTTATTCATTCATTCATTCATTCGATTTGCATGCCGCCCCTCTCCGCAGACTCGGAGCGGTTCACAACAACAATAAAACAATTCATGACAAATCTAATAATTTAAAAACATTAAAATAACCCGTTATTAAAGCAGACATACACACAAACATACCCTACATAAATTGTATAGGCCCGGGGGAGATATCTCAATTCCACCCTTGCCTGACGGCAGAGGTGGGTTTTAAGGAGTCTACAAAAGGCAAGGAGGGTGGGGGCAGTTCTAATCTCCGGGGGGAGCTGGTTCTAGAGAGTCGGGGCCGCCACAGAGAAGGCTCTTCCCCTGTGACCCGCCAAATGACATTGTTTAGTCGACGGGACCCGGAGAAGGCCAACTGTGGGACCTTATCGGTCGCTGGGATTCGTGCGGTAGCAGGTGGTTCCGGAGGTAATCTGGTCCTATGCCATGTAGGGCTTTAAAGGTCAAACCCACAGGCTGCTCTTTATAGCAGCCTCACTAATGACCACAGCCCCACCCAACCACAGGTGGCCTCATTTTCTTTGATAATAATCTCTCAGTTATTGCTGCCTATGCATCGCTCTCCGCATGCCTGGCTGTATCATTAACTCTTGTTCCGAATCCAAGGAGGAGCTAGAGAATTGATCTCCTTCTGAGCTGTCTGCCCCACTCTCCTCCCTGTCACTCATGTCTTCTTGGTCAGAGGAGCCTTCATCATCAGATTCCACCGGGGGCAAAACAGGCCTGCAGCATGTGGATGTCTCCCCCACATCCACAGTCCTTGGGGCAGGAGCTGGGCCAGAGCTGACCACAACAGATGGCGACTTGAAAGATCCCGCATTGTCCGAGCCATATCGTCAACACGAAGATGGAAAGAAGCAGGGGGATGGTGTGGTTTTGGGTTATTTTTAAGGGAAAAGGAAAAGAAAATGAAGTCTGACCCACAGGGTGACTTTTTTTTTTACCTCGTGTTCCAGGAAAAGAGCCTTCAGCTGTCCTTTTGACCAGTAGTCCAAAGCGTAGGCCAGAAACTTCATGGAGATCGTGTTGATTCGCAAAAAGTTCCCCACAAAAACCACTTTATTAATGTTCTGAGGGAAGAAGAGTAGGGGGGGGGGGGCATTAGAAGAATGGAATGGAATAGAATAGAATTTTATTGGCCAAGTGTGATTGGACACACAAGGAATTTGTCTTTGATGCAGATGCTCTCAGTGAACATAAAATATACATTTGTCAAGAATCATGAGGTACAACACATAATGATTGTCATACATTGTCCTTTAATATATAGATATAGATAGATAGATAGATAGAGAGAGAGATATATAGATATTAGATTGTCATTTAATATATAGATATAGATAGATAGAGAGATAGATAGAATATATAGATATTAGATTGTCATTTAATATATAGATATAGATAGATTAGATAGATAGATAGATAGATAGATAGATAGATACATAGATACATAGATAGATTAGATAGACAGATAGATAGATAGATTTATATCTATAATATATAGATATTAGATTGTCATTTAATATATGTAGATTTTAGATTGTCATTTAATATATAAACACACACACAAATATATCAAATGACAATCATTAAGTATTGTACCTCATGATTCTTGACAAATGTATATTTTCTTTTATGTCCACTGAGAGCATCTGCACCAAAGACAAATTCCTTGTGTGTCCAATCACACTTGGCTAATAAAGAATTCTATTCTACTCTATTCTGTTCTATTCGATATAGTCTTTTTAATATTTCCAATGTTAAAAACCACAAATACAAAATGCAAATACAAAAAAAACACCAAGAAAAGTAAATAAAAGAAAAAATTAATAAGACAAAAATCAAATTGAACAAATACAGAATACGTTCAAATATAAACATTAAGAACTCTATTCAATATATTTTACATATATATCTGTGCATATATTTTACAGCTTATATATGTAAGTCTTGGGATATTTGGGTTTCTTCCCCTGTGAGGTTCAGAGAATCCTGGCCACATTTTGACGAGGTCCCATGTCATCTTCAGGCTGGCGTCTTCAACTTCGTGCTCGGGCTTTGTTTACCCAAAGCCAAAATCACCATCTTGAAGATGACGAGTGGGACCTCGTCGAAACATACCCAGGATTCTCTGAACCTTATACCCAAATACAGTGTTCCCTCGATTTTCGCAGGTTCGAACTTCGCAAAAAATCTATACCACGGTTTTTCAAAAATATTAATTAAAAAAAACTTCACCGTTTTCCCCCCCTATACCACGGTTTTTCCCACCCGATGACGTCATATGTCATCGCCAAACTTTCGTCTGGTGAGTAATAATCTAAATGGTTGCTAAGGGAATGGGAAATTGTAATTTGTGGGCTTAAAGTGTTAACGGATGGCTTGTGATACTGTTCATAGCCAAAAATAGTGTATTTACGTCCGCATCTCTACTTCGCGGAAATTCGACTTTCGCGGACGGTCTCGGAACACATCCCCCGCGAAAATCAAGGGAATACTGTATGCCAAGACTAACATACCTACACCCATCAAAATTTACAAAAACAGATACAGTGATACCCCATCTTACAAACCCCTCGTCCTACGAACTTTTCGAGATACGAACCCGGGGTTTAAGATTTTTTTGCCTCTTCTTCCAAACTATTTTCACCTTACGAACCCGCCGCCGCTGGGATGCCCCGCCTCCGGACTTCCGTTGCCAGCCGAAGCGCCCGTTTTTGCGCTGGTGGGATTCCCCTACTGGGATTCCCCTGTAGCATCACAAAATCTGGAGGTGGGCTTAATCATGGGGGGGAGCCTCAGGGGAATCCCACCAGCGCAAAAACGGGCGCTTCAGCTGGCAAAAGGGGTGAATTTTGGCCTTGCACGCATTAATCGCTTTTCCATTGATTCCTATGGGAAACACTGTTTCGTCTTACAAACTTTTCACCTTACGAACCTCGTCCCGGAACCAATTAAGTCCTTAAGACAAGATATCACTGTATATATATAAAACAGTCGGCAGTTATCATTGCTTTTCAGGATAACAGAATAGTTGGAAGGGACCCCGGACACCTTTTAGTCCAACTCTCGGCTCGAGATAGGTTTTGATCTCCAAGTTAGCCCACAGGCTCACTAACCGACAGAGACTCACAAAAGGGGAAATCGCGTGAGCCCGGGAGGCTGCCGACGAGGTGCTTGGGGTCTTTCATAGCCCTGTACAATGCTGCTTGACATGGTCACAACAAGGCAGCACTGTAAAGAAGCTGGAAGCACCCAGCTTCATTCCCACGGCGGGAACAGGCACAGCGACTTCCGGTTGTTCAGGGAGTTGTGTTGTCCCTCTCTCTCACACACACACAAACCATCACCCACACACCAGGGGTGGGTTCCACTTATCTTCGCCCACCAGTTTGCATTGCAACATTTCGTGTGCACATCCCCTGCTCCGCTTGCGCGCGCCCCCCCTCCTACAATTTGATGCTCCTCCTCGCTATAAACCCCCTCTCCCTTTTAGCACTGATAATGTTACCTAGTTGGGTCACGAAACGTCTGCAAGAAAAGAGCCAAGCTCAGAGACCATCAAGGACTCCACAATTGTCCTCCTCTTCCTCCTGCCTCTTTTCTGCCACTCCTCCAACCCCACTTCCTTCTAATACCAATGGTGTTACCTAGTTGGGTCATGAGAGGTCTGCAAGAAAACCAACCTCCTCCCCCTCTCCCTCCTCCATATAAACCCCATTCCCTTCTAGCACTGATAATGTTACCCAGTTCGGTCACGAAATGTCTACAGGAAAACCAACCACCTCCTCCTCCTCCATATAAACCCCATTCCCTTCTAGCACTGATAATGTTACCTAGTTCGGTCACGAAACGTCGGCAAGAAAGCCACCAAACACAGAGCGCACCAAGGACCTCACAGTTCAACCCCGAGCTCCCACGCACTCTCTACCTCATTCAGCGCACACATCCGTGCGATGGAGCCGATGTTGTTGGTGATGGTGATCAAAGCTGCCCGGGCGAGGTCCTCCTTACTAGCTGCGTCTCGTTTCTCTTTGCTCATCATGTTACCAAAGCTGGAGGGAAGAAGGGGACACGGGCAGTTTTTAGAAGAGTTGAGTCCCACCATGCTCAACGCACTGTTAATGTATGTTCTACCGGGCTCGCTGGTAGGAGCCTCCCGAAAATTCAAGGGTACAAATTTCAGACACACACACACGTTTGAAAATCCAAAACAATGTTCTTTATCCCAAAAGTCAAAATAAACAAAGCACTCTTCTTGTATTGCAAAGAGCACTCTTCCCAAAACAACCAGGTAGTCTGTACAATTTCCCTTAAGCAGTCATTAAGTACTTAGCTAGCAGCTCTGAAGAAACTTCACACCCCCTTCTTCTCACAACGAAGGGAGACACACACACACACACATTGCTCTGCTTTGGTTTCAAAGGCGTGAAAAAGCAACAAAGTCCAGCACACAAGATTCCTGACGAAACTGCAACAGATATTCTTCCACAATGGCCAAACCCACATGCTGCAATTTATAGCAGCAGCCCTAATTACTAGAGAGGCCCCACGGAGGTTTCTCCCTGCCTTTTCCGGCCCTGTTTCCTCCCAGGAGATTCCTAGAGAGGCCCCATGGAGGCTTCTCTCTGCCTTTTCCAGCCCTGTTTCCTCCCAGGAGATTCCTAGAGAGGCCCCACGGAGGCTTCTCCCCGCTTTTTCCGGCCCTGTTTCCTCCCAGGAGATTCCTAGAGAGGCCCCACGGAGGCTTCACCCCGCCTTTTCCGGCCCTGTTTCCTCCCAGGAGATTGCTAGAGAGGCCCCACGGAGGCTTCTCCCTGCTTTTTCCGGCCCTGTTTCCTCCCAGGAGATTCCTAGAGAGGCCCCACGGAGGCTTCTCCCCGCCTTTTCCGGCCCCGTTTCCTCCCAGGAGATTCCTAGAGAGGCCCCACGGAGGCTTCTCCCTGCTTTTTCCGGCCCCGTTTCCTCCCAGGAGATTCCTAGAGAGGCCCCACGGAGGCTTCTCCCCGCCTTTTCCGGGCCTGTTTCCTCCCAGGAGATTCCTAGAGAGGCCCCACGGAGGCTTCTCCCTGCCTTTTCCGGTTACAGTTTCGGAAGCTCGGGTTTGTAAGTGGAAAATGGTTTTTGAGAAGAAATAAAAAAAATCTTGAACACCTGGTTTGTATCTAGAAAGGTTCGTAAGTAGAGGCGTTCTTAGGTAGAGGTGCCACTGTAAATATTAACGCTAAGATCGGGGTGTTGGGGGGAGACAAAATGTTAACTTCTTCTTGGGG